>NW_022196911.1:63591731-63614136 GCF_008632895.1 Mastomys coucha | reverse complement strand
AATAGGAATTCTCTTGACATCTGTACAGCTCGGCACTTCTGCCTGGACCATAGAGTTCTCTCGGGGGCCAGGGCTTTTTCTTTAAGTGACTTCTTAAGAATAGCTCCCACTTTGACCCCCTCCCCCAAGCCTTGTGGTTTGAATGTTGAGGCCTTCTCTGGCTGTGTTCCCTGTCTTCCGGTGCGACGGGATCCTGCGCCCCAGTCGCAGCCCTAATGACCGCGAGCAGGGGTCTTGAGAGGGCTGTCTTTCTCTATCCAGAGGGAAGTTTCTGGGACTTGACTTTTCAGAGGACAGGGTTCGTTGTGTGTCCACCTGGCTGGGTAGATTTGGCTCCTTCACAGGCTGGGCCAGCAAAGAAAGGGCTGGGAGGAAGGGGGGGGGGTAAGTTCTGGAAAGGCCCTGGGTGTGCCCTGAGATGGAATTCCATGCCACTCACCAACTTCTGACTGCAAGTCACTCCTCCCTTCTGAGGCTCAGTTTCCTCGTTTGCAAAACAAGGGTAAATGAGATCACAGTTGGCCCCAAGTGCTGGAGGCTCCGTGTAGAAGGATCCCACACACTACCCACACCTCCAGCCACCAGCCCGGAGAGCACACACCCCTGGCATCTTCCCAAGTCTTCACCAACACCTCCTTGGAGTGTTAGCAACCCCGCATTTTCTTTCAAGATGGCCCCGCCCACTCCTTGCTACAACTGGGTACTAGACTCCAACTCTACTACAAACTGCCTTCTAAGGGTCCCTAGGTCCGGGGGAGGGCATAGTCAGAACGCCACATTAATTTATTTAAATCTGTATACACTTAGGCTTTTACATTTATATTTTCCTCTGTGTAGCCTGCACACACTGCATATGGAATTTAGAGGACAACTCGTGCGTGGGAGGCAGTTCTCTCCACTATGTGGGGGCCGGGGAATCAAACTTAGGTCATCAGGCTTGATGACAAGTGCTTTTATCCACTGATCCATCTCACTGGCCTAGAGCACCACATTTTAAATGAACTTCCCCAAAATATTGACACGGGTGGTACAGGGGCCATATTAAAGAAATGCAGCTCACATTGGGCTCTTCTTGGAAGATGCCTCTCTTCCAGGCTCACAAACTCTGAATTGCTTTCCATAGCTCTTATTTGATCAGCAAAAGCAGACTGGTGGCATAATGAGTAGAGCCTATTTCTAGAAACTACTAAAGAGAGCTGGACATTGAGTCCTCCAAAACAGCATGCTAACCTTGCACACTGCTGGCACTGCACAGACAGTACAGCTGTGTTCAGAGGTTCCCCTAGCAAGGGAAACCTGTCCGTAGCAGGGACAGAGAAGCTAACTACAGTGGGACTTGGGCCAGCAATAATCCAGGTGTGAGCTATGGCCTAGGAAATGTAGCACCTGACCTTTAACCACACTGGGACAGAAAGACACGGGAGAGGAGAGGGTGTGAGGTGGCAGAACAACTAGAAAAGTGAAAGGCAGTGGGCAGGGGGAAGAAAAAAAAAACTGTTAGGAGTGGAGAGGGGGCAGGGGAGGGACAAGTCCCTATTTATGTAAGCCATTTGTAGCTGTGGATTGTAAAACCGGGCAGGATCCTCAGGAGTAATTCATAGTGTTTGGACAAGACAAACATTGTTCTGCTTTAAACAAACCTTCAGAAAGGTCAGCTTGGTTCATCCCTTTGCTGTGAGTTGCTGAGACTATCCAGATGATGAGAAAATCAGATCTTAGGGGAGGGGGCCCAGGCAGGAGGCAATGGTCTCTGGAGCCCTTGGTATGCTAGGTGATGCTGCCCAGTACAAGAAAGGAGCCTTGGCTCCTGGTGAAAGAGTTTGGATCCTCCCTATCCTGGAGCCAAGGGACATTGGACACATCTGTGCACATCACAGAGGATGAGATTTCCGAAGGTCATCCAAGTTCTTTGGCAAAGCTGAGACTTGCCATGTCAGTGAAGAACTGATGGAAAAAAATAGTTCCTAGAGGAAGAACTGAATTAGACCCAATAGGCTTGGCTCCAGGTATGCTCCAGGACACCAAGAAATCCGTGTTCCATACATGTAGACATTCTAGCTGGGCCCTTCTAAGTTCACTTAGCAAATAGGGTTTTTTTTTGGAGCCTAGTCTACAAAGTTCCACGCTGGGTATTTAGGATACACGAATGAGTGGCCATTCCTGGGGCCTAGAACCCAATTTGTGGTCTCCATCTCTGACTTCCCTAAGACAATCTCAGCCAACTTCTCCATCACCACCACCACAACCTTCCAAGCAGTGAGCAAAGTGTGCCAAAAGTGTTAGCTGTCGCTATGGTTGTCGGTTGTGACAGCGTGACTTCCCCAGTTCCTAGTGGCATAGGACTTTTTTTTTTTATTGTTATCTACCACGTAGGTTCATTGTCTTATTAATAATAATTTATTAATAATATTGTCCAATTTCTGTGATGTCTGTCATCATTTCCCATAAATGATCTCCAATTGTCCAGGGTAGTTTGTGTCCCTCTCAAGAGAGTGGCCCCTTATGGATGGCAGTAATGCCAGGCTAAATGGTTCTCCATGAATTAAAATTGATCAGTGCTTCTGACGCTTCAACATCTTTGGAATGTGATTTTGCTTTTTAGGGTTAGAAAGTACACCTAGTGCCTCGGCTTGCTAGGTATATAAGTTTCTTCTCCTGATGTTGTGACAAATTCCCTGACAAAAATAATTTAAGGGAGAAAGGGCTCAGCTTGGCTCACAGTTCACAGCTCACAGTTTGGGACAGCAGCAGGAGTTTAAGGAAGCTGGCCACACTGCTTCCAGAGTCAAGAAACAGAGAAAGACAAATGCTTGTGCTCAGCTCACTTTAAAAAAACACAGTCCAGGGAATCTTAGCCTAGGGAATGGTGTCTCCCACAGTGGGTGGTTCTTCCCACCTCCATTAATCTAATCAGTATAATCCCTCGCATACCGTGCCTGGAATCTCCTTGCCCAGGTGATTTTTAGTTCTCAATGAGTTGACAATTGAGACTAATCAACCGTCTGGACAAGAACTTAATCCCTGAGCTTTGCTCCTCAGCCTCTTGACACCCATAGAGGAAAGGGAAGAAGGGAGGACAGAAAAGAGGGTTTCTACCCTTATTTTTCCTAGAGGAAGCCTGTGCTTAGGAAGGTGGAGTGCTTTCCCCGGAATCTCGGGATGTTAATGCAGGTGCACAATTTTGGGTTTGCTGACCACCCAAGTTGTTCCCTGTGAGACCCCATAAGCCAGGTGCTCAGCCTCAGGCATGGCAGGGGCCTCCTAGGCTGAGCTTTATCCATCAGCTGTGTGTAGTCTCTGGCATCATTCTGGGGCTGGCATGGTGGCCTTGCTGATGTCAGCTTCTGCAGTGAGAGGAAAGGGCTCCCTCCTGCCCCTCCACCAATCCTAGTTTCCTTCGACACCTTATTATGGTTGAAATGTCCATGTACTTACCCAATCTGTTTGGAATCAGAATCCGGGTCTGTTCTCCTCCTGCACTGCCCGCTGGAGTCAAGTCTCTAGACTTTCTCCATGTGATACATAAACCCGTGATACCTCATTTTACTGACGTTTGGGGCGAGTTAAGTGGTTCCATATAATTGAATTTTGTGGCTAACAGAAGCTTACACCTTTAAACATAGAAACTTTCTAATGTCACCATTTTTCAATAAAAAAGAACTAGTTTCCCCATCAAATTCATGATTCCCTCCACCCCCACCCCCACCCTTGCACACACACACCTAAATTAGCAGTGAAGGAGAGAAGAGCAGGTGTTCTCTGGGTGGGGTTGGATGTGTAACCCACAAGTTATTCAATGGCTTAGAATCACCTCTTGGGAATATCAGTGTTGAAGTAGTTTGCTCAGTCTTCCTGGTCTTAGCTTCCTTCTTTGTCATCTGGGGGGCGGGAGGGGGGATGGACACTAGAAGAGGCACTAAGGCCTGCCACTGACCTTACACAGTAACACCCTTGAGAATTCTGGCCTGCACCCCCAGGTTGGTCTGTGATATATTCTTCTGTTTGCTCCGTGTATCACCTACCCAGCAGTTACAAGTCATCAAGGCTCCTCCTCTGGGAGTTCTCTGACCCCACTGGAAGAATGGAGGGTTTCTGATCCCAGATTATAAACAACCTTGAGTGAGGGACTCTCAAAGTCCCTGTTCACCAGAGTCCCTCACAGGGAATATCTTTCTAATGCCAAAGTCACCATTCATTCACTTGGGACAGGGTTCTGGATCAGGAAGGATGCTTCCAACTGAACTGTAGCCAATGGGTTCACAATACCTGAATATAAAGAGCAACGCTCCAGAAGCTCGGAACTCAGCATTGAGAGGTTAGGAACAGTAAGGGGAGACCACTGCCTATAACAAGAGGATCCAAAGAACTTGAGTGATGTGTGAAGACCAGTGTTACTAGTTCCTTTTGTATCTTGTATTTACCATAAGCCTTACTTGCCTATTTTGAGTGGATGAGAATAGGGGGTGGGGTGTCTCTTCCAAGGGCAATTGATAAATGTGAGTAGTATGTGGCATGCATGTGTGCATGTGTGCATATGTGGAGGGAACCTACTGGCATTTAGAGGCCAGGGGCCAGAGACACTAAATGTTCTGTAGAGTGCAAGACCACGATGCTCAGGGAAGAACTATGGCAACAGGCACCTGGGTGGAGTCTGTTCTTAAGGGAGCAGTTTGTATTCAATCTTGAAGGAACACTTTTCCCATCTTAACTAATAACCTTCCATTCTTTTTCAAATTACTTGTACCCAGATACACCTGTTTGTGTCCTGGGTCCAACCCCCCCAGGATGTTTGTCTAGGCATCGTGTCTGAGGTGGCATCACTCCAGGGTCATCTCTAAGCCAGCAAGTCTCAGCCGGGGCACCTTCTCCTCCCGCTGTAAATGTTAATGAGTGGAATCCCAGCCCTATGCTCATGGCCCCCCACAAGTTCCTCTACCCCAGGCCTATCCTTTCATTTGCACCCTTTGTTTCCTTCCTCCAGGAGGCTCTCCCATCCATGACAAAGCCTCCCCCACTGTGACCCAGTTTCTTTATTTTAGGAGGACTTAGGGTGGGATCTTGTCAAAAGTGTTTTTGCAAATGAAAATAAATGACATCTGCTGGGTTCTCTTATCCACACGCATTTTCTCTCCTTCAAAGAGCCCTGGTAGATGAAAGGATTGGGTGGATTTGGGATTTGTACTGATTTCTGTGCTCAACTCAACTCAGGAATCCTCAACCGAGAAGCCTGCCCAAGGTGGGGCTTGACCTAGAGATGCTCACAAAGGACCCCAGTAAAGGAGGGATCTCCAGAGCCCTGAACATCACACAGGCCTGTACCTTGCGTTCTAACTTCCTCTCCAGAACCCTCCAGGGACCTGCAAGTCCCTTGAGCAGTGCCCATGTAGCCAGACTGGTGAGCCAGACTCCAGAAGGCTCGACATGAAAGGACACCCCCAATTCTTCCAGTCTGAGAGATCTGGCAAGTAGATCTGAGGGTTGCAATTATTAAAAACAAAACAGGCTGGGGCTTGGGTGTAGCACTATCCTAGCATGTGTGAGTCCTTATATTAGATCCCCAACACACACACACACACACACACACACACACACACACACACCAAACCAAAGCCTATCATATAAGAAACATCCTCACTTTTCAAATCCCTATAATAGGCCTATAAAAATCGGATGTGGTTCCTTCCGTTTCAAAATGATTAAAGCAATTCTTCTATATGGGTAGAGCAACTTGTTTAAAGTTACACCAAATGCAAGTTGGTGAACATGAATCAAACCTTAGCCTAAACCAACTTCTTTGTATTTTTCAAGGGAACACGATCAATTTAGAGAGGCCAGATGCCTCCACTTTGCCTCTGGTTATAATTTCCTGGCCATATTGGGGTCTCAGGAACCAGGTCCCCTAGGTCTGTCTTCTCACCTGCAGCACAGAGATGCTGAAAAGTCCTGTGGATTCAGGCCAAAGCTCACACTTCTGGCAGACCACAAACTCCTCTCTCCTCTTCCAGGATCGAGGCTTCAACATTCCCACCTTGCCCATAGGTGCTAACAGCCCCTACACTCCCATATCAGACTTGTTTTGTTTTGTTTGTTTTGCTTTGTTTTGAGACAGGGTTTCGCTATGTAGCCCTAGCTGACTTGGAGCTCACTCTGTAGACCAGGCTGGCCTCTAACTCACAGAGATCCTCCTGCCTCTGCCTCCCATACACTGGAATTAAAGGTATGCCACCACTATCCAACTTAGACTTTTCTTTTTTTTAAATTAGGGTCTGTTTAATTTTGTATGTGTGAGGGCTTTGTCTGCACGGATGTCAATGTCCATGCGTGTGCCTGGCGCCCATGGATGGAGTTCAGAAAAGGGAGATGGATCTCTTGGAGCTGGGGTTACAGATGGTTTGTGAGCTATCATGTGGCTGTTGGGGATTGAACCTGGGTTCTCTGGAAGAGCATCAAGTGCTCTTAACCACCAAGGCATCTCTCCAGCACCAATAAAACTGTTTTAGTTCCAACATCTGTTCCTATCCTTACCCACAATGGGTTAATTATTTCCCTTTAAAATAGAAATAATAAAATCCTAACTCACATCTTACAAAGATGATAAGCTTGTGATTGCTCATGGGCTCCATGAGGGAACTGTGCACCCAGTAGGCACGGCACATGCTTGGTTTCAAAGGTAAAAACCATACTGGGAATAGTGGTTCATATCTGTCATCCTAGTACGTGGAAGGCTGAGACAGGAAGATCTCAAGTTCACGACCAGATTAGGCTACATGGTAAGACCTAGTCTCAAAACCCCAAACAAGTAGGACCTGTGTGCTGGGCTGGATAGCTCAGTGGTAGAGTGCTGACTTAGCATGTGTAAGACCCTGGTCTCTATCCCAAACACTGAAATAAAACCCTGAAATATAAAGTGATAAACGCATAAGACAGAGCTCTTGGGTATTTAGGAGATGAAGGCCACTCAACTCCCTCCTCTGAGGTCTGTTCTGCCTCCTGGCCCTCTTCCTCCCAGTCCCTTGGCTCTCTGTGCCCCATCTCTTGGCTATATCCTCCTTTGAATTTTCATCCTGCTCACTGACTGCCTTTGCCTGTGGTATACTGCCACACAGCCCACCTCTGTGGAGACCCCATTCCTCCTGCAGTATTCTTTCTGCTCCATACTACATATGCTTGATGCTCAAGGCAGGGCTGGTTACCCTCTTCAGTCAGTCTACACTCCTTCCATCTTTATTAGAGCAACATCAGGAACAAACCCCAAAAGAGTCCTGCTTCTTTAAGACCAGCATCACAAGGCTGTCCTGTTTCTAACACTTCTCCCACATCCACTCTAGGTCTATTCCACTTCTTACCTTCTTCTTACCTGTTACTTTGGGTGACACCTGGGACTCTCCCTTAGCCTGATACTTAGCATGGGTGTCTTTGCAACATAAGTAATACCTTGACCTCCTTGTCTTTAAGTCATTGTTCCTTCCAGGGACCCTCCTGTCCCCCTCTGGTCCTCACAGGCCTTATCATGCCTCGGGGACACTCCATCTGTGGAGTCCTGAGCTCTGGCATCCAGTTTTGGATAGAGGCCTCCTCAGTAACCTCTCACCATGTTTCTTTGTCTTCCTGAATCCTCTCCTTAGCTTTGTCCAGAAGTCTCAGAGAGGGCAGAACGCGCCTTAGCAGTCCTTTCCAAAGCGGAGGTAACTGAGCAACCACTTTAAATGGCATTGGTTTGAATTTCTTGATGCTGCAATTGAAATAACTACATATGGTTAGTTCTTAGCCAAATGATCGTGCAGCAGAGCTGCCTTTTAAGGTTTACAGGAGCTGCAGAGGTTCTCTATTTATGTGTGTGTCCCAGGACTGTGGGGGCTCTTATCTACTGCCGTTCTTCCAGATGATCATGAAGCTCAGTGGGCTCTTTATCCTTCCCAGCAAGCCATTGTCTTTATCTTAGGGAACAAGGACATAATGCAATCCCAGTGCCCTCAAACCTCCGGTGTGACAGCCCTGTCCCCACCCTCAGCTGATCCTGTCACTTCCTATTTCATTGAAACCTGGGCAGCTTTTGGGCCACCTGACTGATCACATTGCCACCTCTCCTGCGAGCTCCTTTCTATCACATAAGGCACGTCCTGAATAGTCTTATAAACAATGGAAAGCCCAGGCCTGCCGTCCTCCCATATCACCTCCCTGCTAGGCCCTGCTTTTTTTTCCTACCGCTTGTCAACACGCTTACTGGAAGCTGTCCACACTTGCTATCTCTCCTTTCTCACCTCGATTTCACTTCCACAATCTAAGGCAGACTGGCTTGTGTCCTCACCACTCCACAGCAATGCCCAGTCAAGGTCACCAATGGCTTTTTCCCCTTCAGAACTTATCTTGACCTTCAAGGCAAGGGGCGGTGATCACTGAACCTCATTCCTTTACAACACTCTTGCTCATCAGTTGCTTGGATGCCTGAGTCCCCAGATTCTTCTCCTCAGGCCACCCCTAAGTTTCTACATCACTCCGTTCGCTCTCCCTTTCCTAGCCTGTTCCATCCTTGAGCTTTGCAGGTAGGGAGGGCTGTAAGCCCGGGATGGTGGCTCCTCCCTCCTAATGCATTCCTTGACGGAACACCTGGGAATTTGCTTTCTCACCCAAGAGCTCCTCTGTTGTTTTGAACTCATTTGTGCCCTGGATCCCGCTGCTCAGAGCCCGACATGCCTTCCTGGGGTGTATTTATAACCCCCACTTGGAGAAGGAACACTTGGACATCTGTTTTGTTCATTTGTCTCCTCCTCAAAAGGCAGCATGCTTCAGAAAGGGACATTGACAACCGGAGAGTGTACTGGGAGAGACTGCAGGCTGGTCAGAAATCCAAGTCCTATGAAATCACTGAAAGAAAGAAATGGGACCATTTTGCCTAGGAGAGAGCGGAGCAGGGTGTGGGGTGGGGGTGGATTTTGAATAAAGGTAAAGAAAGAAGTTCTAGTATATTCCAGAAGATCCAGACCCATTAGATTGCAGCTCGAGGACTGTCTTGCCTAGCAGGAAGAAACTAGAGAATATCAAGTTAGGCTTTAAATGACTATGATAAAAAGCACTCTCTCCCTATTCCCACTGGTCTAGCACTGCAGAAAAACCACAAGCCATGGAGGGCAACTTCAGACTCAGTGCCTCTCCAAGTTGCAAGTCGCAAGCGCCCTGCAGAAACAGTAAGGCAAAAAACTACGTGTTCCCATCGTTTGGCTGCTCCAAGATGGACTGATGTCAGGGAGCTAAGCACCCCGATGTGTCCATGTGTCCCTCTTCCACCCCTCCTGGACAGAATGTGTTTTCCTGACCTTGTGCTGGTGCGATGCCATCTGCCTGTATGCAGGGCCCGCCACAGCATCTGCCCCAAGGAGCTCAGGGCTGTGAGTATTAGTTTGCTCCTTACCTCACACTGTGTTCCCTTTATGAGGCCCCCCAGGAGAAATTCCTGTCTGATTTTAGTACCAAGAAGAGTTGTAATTCTCTTGAGCAATAGCTCTGTTTTTATCTCATGGACACTGGGAATTGTGTCAGGGACATGGTCTCCTTTTCATTTTGGCTGCGGGGGAAAGCTTAGGAACAAATTGGTCGCCCACCCACAGGAGGCAAATAGGCCATCCCAGGGTGAATTTTGGCATTATTCCCACGTCTATTTTGTCTTCCCTTTGCCTTTTCTCTCTAGCTTCCCTTCCTATTGTATCACAGAAAACTGAGAACATATCAGCAAAGATAAGCCAACATCACGAGTGATTTCCCTTTCAGGACATAAGCACTATTAACAATGTCTTCTAATGAATGCTTAAAAAAAAAAAAAGAAATGGACACTAGATTGTCCTTGTTTTTCCAATGTCATGAAACTCTTACCACATAATTAAACATTCTTGAAGTAATTAAAATGTTCTGTGTCACTTCAGCAATTTAATACTGATAAACTCATAATGCTTCTTTATCCACTGTGTGGCTGGCTTTCTGTATATGTGATTATTTATTCACACAGTGTAAGCAATTGAAGCAAGGGCCTTCTGCATACTAAGCAAGCACTCTACCAGAATGCTACATCCCAGCCCTGGTTTTACCCATCCTTACAGAGACATATATGTAGCAGGTTATTTGAGTTGTTATGCAAATACACTATGTAAGCATATGTACTATAAGTTGCAATATTCCTGTGTGTCAACTCATTTGATGCTCATGATCCTATGAGGTAGAGATATTGGCATCCCCCTTTTAGAGGTGAGAAGAAAGCTATGGCTGAGAAAGTTGCAAAGGCTTACCCAGGCCACACAGCAGAGGCAGTAGTTGGATCCAGGCACTCTGGCTTCAAACTGTGTTCTTCCAAGTGTCCCGTCTCCTTCCAGCATACCACTGAGATGTCAAAGTCCACCATGGTTAAACATTTCTTTTAGCCCCTTCCACCTCATTTCTGATTTATGTTATTTTGCCATGCTTTAAGTACCCTTGTAACTCACCTGCCGTCCTTTCTACCACAAGGCAAGGCATAAATAAACAGTACAGAGTGGTAAACGACATAAACAGGCAAAGCTAAAACACAACCCCAGGGACCAAGGGTGAGTCCAGACTGTCCCCACAATGACATGGATTTATTTCCTTGGGCTGTGGCTGGCTTGCCTCCCTGGAAGAGCTGGCTTGGGTGGCCAGCTCTCAGGAAGACCAGGAGGAAGGGCCTTCGTTCAAAGAGAATGAGCTGGGTCAGCTCATCCTCCAGGCCCTTTCTTAGGGAGTCTATGAAAGTGGGAGGAACAGAATGAGGCAGGCAAGAGAGCTAATGATGACTGAAGCAAGGAAGCCCTTGGGCCAGGTCTGTTATTGAATCACATTTTAAACGAGAAAGAAACTTAACAGAAACTATGTTTCAAGCTCACAGCCCCGTAGATTCTCACCTCTGAGCTCTGGCTGGAGCTGCAAGACAGTCAAAGGTTACCATTCGTGTCCACAGTCCTTTTGTTAAGGCAACAGAGAAGGAGGCCAGAGGCTGGATGGCCTGAGGACACCCCATGAGACTGTAATTGGGTGAGATTATCCATTAGACAAATGTAGTGAGAAACCTTAGGTTTCTTTGAGATGGGGCATGTTCCCCATGCTGGCCTTGAACCCCTGGGTTTAAGATAGTTCTCAAGCCTTGCCCTCCAGAGTAGCTGGTGTCAAGAGCACACCACCCACAGGAGAACTCCACTGCCTCAGGCTAGGACCCAGATTACTGCATCCAGATTTGATATTTGATTTTTTATTTTTATTTTTATTTTATTATTATTTTTTTTTTTTAGTAGCCGGAGATTTGGGGAAGTTATCCCTAGCCCCTGAGGCCTCAAAGTCCTTAACTGAAAAGTAGAGTCAATTGGTACTATGCAAAGCTATTGTGGGAATCTCCCTAGGAATACTTAAAAAGATCTAGGAGGTGAAGTTAGCTTCCGGGGACCTCGGGAGGACTGAACTGGCCCCATCTCTGAAGTTCAGGATAGACCTGAGTAGGCCACTATCCAGGTGCGTCCAAGCTTCTTGGCCCTTAAGCCTCGAGTCTACCGCAGCTTCCAGGCCTAAAAGAAAATTTTGTTCCTTACAAATGGGCCTAAGGCAGTGACAACTCTTTGAGATTTAGGCGCTGCCTCTTGTTGCCGCTATCCCCTTAGAGCCAAGGGGCAGGCAGGAGTAAAGAGCTGAGGGTTCACATCCCTTTCCAGTTCCTCCTCCTCATGCCTCTGGAGCCGAGTGCCCATAGGGGCAAGGCCCTGTGCACCGTGCCACCAGGGCCACCAGGCTGGGTTGGAAGAAGGCTGGACCTCGGCGAAGAAAAGAAAACAAACACAGATGTGTTTGGCTGGGACCGGGAGGGAGAAAGCCGTTCTCGCCCCCACCCCACCCCCACAGGGTGCGCGCCGGCCCTGCCCCCTCTCCGGGGTTTCCCCGGGCGCTCCTCTCGCTTTCTCTTTGTCTCTGCTGTTCTTTCTCCGGCTCCCAGGTTCCCACCCGCTCGCTCTCGCCCTCTGGAGCATCCCGGGCCCGTTGGCTTTAACTTTCTTCTTCCCGGGGTTAAAACTTTGCTCGCGAGCGGGCGGCTGCTTGCCGACGTTATTGGCCGGCGCCCCGCCCGGCGGCCCCGCCCCCGAGCTCCCCTCCGCCCCCCACTCCTAGCGTGAGTGGTGGCGGCGGCGGCAGCGGCAGCGGCGGGCGGCGGCGGAGCCTTCGGGGGGCGTGCGTGCGTGTGTGAGTGCGCGCCAGCGAGCGTGAGTGTGTGTGTGCGCCCCGGGCGCGGGCAGGGCAGCACTCCGACCGCGGCGAGAGCCGGGCGGTCGCGTCGTCACTCGGGAGGAAGAGGCGGCGGCGGTGGCGGCCGGGGCCGGGGCTGGGGCAGCGGCGGCCGCGCCGGGCATGGAGCTGGCAAGCCCGCGTTGAGACAGGACGCGCCTGCTAGCCGCCAGCGAGAGGCTCTCTGCCGTCCGGCGCGCGGGCTCCCCGGCCGGGGCCAGGCAAACTTTTCTTTCTCTTTTGCCATCACTTAGAGGTAAAGTCTCCTACGCGGAGTCCCCAGCGGGGACGCGACTAGGGAAGGGGTATTTATTGAAGGACCCCAGGTGGCAGGAGAAAGGGACGCTGAGCCTTGCGGGATTGGGGGACCCGGAGCCCTGCTGCGCCCGAGACTTAAGGGAGCAAGGCGAACGGGCATAGCTGCGGATGGGCAGACGGGCGCGGGCATGCTCCTCGGTTGGCCGGGAGGCTGGGGAAGCCGGGAGGAGGAAGGGGCGCGGGCGGTGGTGCAGGCTAGGAGGCCCCTGCGCTCGGGGTCCCCCGGGATTTTGGGGGGAGCGAAGCGGGCAGTCTCGGGGTTGGTGCCCCGGGGAGCGGGGCACTCGCCCGCCACTCCACCGAGGGCTGTTGGGCTCGGGACGGGCTGGCTGCTGGCTGGCTGAGCGCGGCTCCCCCCCTCTCTCCGCAGGCGCCTGGTGCGGCGGGCGAACCGACTCCTCGGCGCGGCGGGGCCGGGGCAAGCTGGCCACGGCATGATGCGCGCTGTGTGGGAGGCGCTGGCGGCGCTGGCGGCGGTGGCTTGCCTGGTAGGCGCGGTGCGCGGCGGGCCCGGGCTTAGCATGTTCGCCGGCCAGGCGGCGCAGCCCGATCCTTGCTCGGATGAGAACGGGCACCCGCGCCGCTGCATCCCTGACTTTGTCAACGCGGCCTTCGGCAAGGACGTGCGCGTGTCCAGCACCTGCGGCCGGCCCCCGGCGCGCTACTGCGTGGTGAGCGAGCGTGGCGAGGAGCGGCTGCGCTCGTGTCACCTCTGCAACTCTTCGGATCCCAAGAAAGCGCACCCGCCCGCCTTCCTCACCGACCTCAACAACCCGCACAACCTGACGTGCTGGCAGTCTGAGAACTACCTGCAGTTCCCGCACAACGTGACGCTCACTCTGTCGCTCGGCAAGAAGTTTGAGGTGACCTATGTGAGCCTGCAATTCTGCTCGCCGCGGCCGGAGTCCATGGCCATCTACAAGTCCATGGACTACGGGCGCACGTGGGTGCCCTTCCAGTTCTATTCCACGCAGTGCCGCAAAATGTACAACCGGCCGCACCGCGCGCCCATCACCAAGCAGAACGAGCAGGAGGCGGTGTGCACCGACTCGCACACCGACATGCGCCCGCTCTCGGGCGGGCTGATCGCTTTCAGCACGCTGGACGGGCGGCCCTCGGCGCACGACTTCGACAACTCGCCGGTGCTGCAGGACTGGGTCACGGCCACCGACATCCGCGTGGCTTTCAGCCGCCTGCACACGTTTGGCGACGAGAACGAGGATGACTCGGAGCTGGCGCGCGACTCCTATTACTATGCAGTGTCTGACCTGCAGGTTGGCGGTCGCTGCAAGTGCAACGGCCACGCGGCGCGTTGCGTGCGCGACCGAGACGACAGTCTGGTGTGTGACTGCAGGCACAACACAGCCGGCCCTGAATGTGACCGTTGCAAGCCCTTCCACTACGACCGGCCCTGGCAGCGCGCCACGGCCCGCGAGGCCAACGAGTGCGTGGGTGAGTGGGGCGCCGCGGCGCCGCGGGCGGTGGGTGGAGACGCGGGCGGGGGCTCCTGGACCTTGCAGCGGCGGGTTCTCCCGAGTGCCGGCGCCACGAATCCGAGCATCGCGGGATTGTGGGTTTCAGGGACCTTACAATTGCTGCGGGACGCACTTTCCGGGATGTATGGGACCTGGGAGGGGTGAGATCGGAGCGGTCTGTGCGCTCGGCCAACAGCCGTGTTGCATCCTCTTACCCACTTCGAAACCAAGAGAGCCGGCTAGTGAAGTGCCCCAGGAGGTCCGGGGTGGAGGGAGTGGTTTGGAGAAAATTTGCCGACAGGTCTTTCTAACCCCAGATCCAAACGGAAACACATTCACTGCCTTCCTCTCAGTTTGCTTAGTGCCTGGGGTTCACCTCCGCCCCATCCCCCTTTCCTAAGGCTGCAGCTGGGCGCGCGGTTGGGGACCGGGGATGTTCCAGAGCCACAACCACGAATCCCTTGGGAGAAGGCAGAGAGCTCTTTGCAGCTTGGAACCAGTTGGGTACCAAGCAAATGTCACTCTTGCACCCTCCAATTCTCTTTTTATGGTTTGATTTTCTTTTTCTTTACCGCCCCCCCCTCGTTTGAACAGCATGTTCGTGTTAGCAAAAGGAGAGTGATGTGATTTCAATTAATTGCTATCTACAGATTACAAAGGAGACCTCAGTGACTATTTTAGACTAATTCAGTCCTGGTCCTCCAAAAAGAAGTCTACCAGGTTTTTTGTTTTGTTTTATTTTTGTTTATTTGGGGCTTTTTTTGTTGTTGTTGTTAGCTCTGGGGTTTCATGAAATTGAGCAGTTTTGAATTAACTAAGGATCCCGCGTCTCGATTTTTAATGAAGTTTCAATTCCTGAAAGAGAAATCTGACAAACCCGGGACTTGGTGAATACTCCTGTGTCAGAAAGAAGGATGAAAAAGGATATGTTCTACTTCTGAATTGTACAACTTTGTTGATGCAGAAACTCCCAGGCATCAGTTTTTCCCAACACACACACACACACACACACACACACACACACACACACAGAGAGAGAGAGAGAGAGAGAGAGAGAGAGAGAGAGAGAGAGAGAGAGAGAGCACGTTTTCAGTATTAGATGTAAATGTCTAAATCTGACAGTGATTGTAATGAAAATCATTTAGCCCATAATGTGCCATTTGGTGTGCATCTTTTGTGAACATACAGATTTTTCCCTCCTCTCCCTCCCAACCCCAGAGAGCCATTGCAAGTCTCTTCAATCGCTTCACCCTCAGAGTCACATTGCAGAGTTTGCTGGTCCCCACAAACACACGTTTTGAAGTCTGGTTCTGATTAATTGTGTCATGTTGTTGTCGAATAGTTTGTGCCTCATGACTGTGGATGCAGGCTTTTGAGCAAGCGAATGGAAAACATGTCTCGGAGGGTCGAAGCACAGAGGCCCGGGCTGGAGCCCTGGTCTGCAGGCGCCTGTGCCCCCTGTTGCACTGCAGGGCCTCCCATTTAAAAATGCAGCGTGTCCCAGCCTTTGCGGACCTAACTGTGCGTCTCCTAACCTTCAAGGGATGGGAGAACTAGCTTCCAGTGAGAAGAGCCTTTTCAGCACCTGCAAAGTGGTGGCTTGCAGACTTAGTAGTCGGCCTGGAGAAGAAAGTGGCTTTGATCTGTTCAGTTCCCTGGGAAATGTTAGTTTTTCCCCCCACCCCGTCTCTTCTTCTCTTTGCCTTTCCTCTTTTCTTTTCTTCCTTTTGTGTGGAAAAATCCTTTATTGGCACTTAAAGGGATTCCCAGGGTCTTGCTATCAGTTTTAGTTTGTATGTGCATGTGAAAGATGCGGTCTCCAGCAGGGTTTAATTGGACAAACGTGAGTGGGTACGTTGGTGTGAATCATCTGGATCTGTGCTATAAAAGTATTACTAGTGTGAAGGTCCCCCCACCGGTGGTATTGATCACCCCTCACTCCCACCCCTCTCTGTCACTTAGGTTTTGAAAACACAACCTGTTATTTGTTATAATGACGGCCCTGGACTTGAAATAATCTCTCCAGTTTAGGATTTTTGTATTTCCACCAAAGCACTAACTACACACAAATTGGATTGACCCCCCATCCCCCTTTTTGTGCCAAGTTGAGCAATCAACATATTAACTAATGTAATTAGCAAGTGGTTTTTGTTCAAAAAGTTTAATTAGGCCTAGTAAGTACATAATCTACATGACAAATGATCGGCTAACAATATTTTTTCAGGGGTTTTACTGAAGTTATTTTAATTCTTCGTAGTTAAAGCATCTTTAAATCTTGCCAATTATTCAGTCATTTCATAAAAGCCAAGCCGACTAAACTCTGTTGAAGTTATTTATAGTTTCCTTTTTGAATAGATGTTCTGATACCTTGTAGATAGAACTGGGAACATCAGATTGAAGTTGCCATAAAGTCTTAATTGAAGTTCTAGTGATTTTTCCATCATTCTGTTAGAAAGAAAGCCAACAAGGACAATTTAGGAGTGATTTACAGCTAAAGGTCCAGCTTTTTATGAAAAGGCCCTGAAGTGGAGATATGGGAATGTATGAGTAGTTGACAGGTGTTCTGAGATACTGAAGGGCACCGTGCTAGGAGAAGCATTAAAATCCTTCACAGAGTAACTTTGTACCTCCAGCAACCCAGACTCCCGCCCCCTCAACATAAGTCCATTTTGTGAATTTCACACTGTTGACACACGAAGGAAGCTGCCCAGACTATTTACAATTAAGGGAAAGGATTGCAATTTTTTTAATTAAAAAAAAAATCAGTCTTGATGAAATCAAGCAGCATCACCATGCTGTTCTGATTTTTTCTTTAAGAAGTAATAAGATATGATTTATAATAGGCCTCAATAGGCATAAGAGGTTCCCTAGATGAGCCTCCGCTCCCTCCTCAACAAGGTCCCTAGGAACTGAGACTACTGAGTGTCCTCCATGGAGGCCCAGGAACTTAGAGATTCCTAAGCAGTGTGTATGTTTCCTGTGTTTTCTCAGGCCAAGTTCTCATTTCAGTATTGCTTCAAGGCAAGTTTCTCCACAGGGTAAATGCAGGCAGCTGTGAAGGCCAACGTCTTAAATGCAATTTTGGATTTCTTCTGGACAGAAGGGGTTCTTGAAATAATATGAAAGAGAAGAC
The DNA here is from genome assembly GCF_008632895.1 of Mastomys coucha. Taxonomy (NCBI): domain Eukaryota; kingdom Metazoa; phylum Chordata; class Mammalia; order Rodentia; family Muridae; genus Mastomys; species Mastomys coucha. Next base: position 63,596,943 of record NW_022196911.1, on the reverse strand, counting down.
TAGTATACACTTACCTCTTGGACAGCTCTCAGCAGAGTAACCATATGTTTTCTTCCACTCATATGTATTAGCAGCGTTCACATGCTTTTATACACATGTGCATATACATCAACTGTGTAAAGAAGCACCCATGCCTGGTGCGTGTGTGTGTGTGTGTGTGTGTGTGTGTGTGTCAGTGTACACTGAAGGGAAAATGCATGAACAGTTTTAAACCACCTGGATGTCTGGACCTTCCTTCTCCCTCTCCCTCTCCCTTTCTCTCTGTCTTCTTTTCCTCTCTCTCTCTCTCTCTTTTTCCAAAAAGAGCATCTAAAGATCATATTGTGTTTCATAAGTTATTGACATCGGTTTTAATCAGTGTCTCCCTGACGTGGGAGCTGTGTTAGCATTTAGTGCCTGATGAAGCATGATGTTTAATCTTACTGTGGGGATGTCAACGTGAGCCTCTGCTTGGTTTGTGACAGGTTGAGATTATGAAAACTCGTTTTTCGACTCACTCTATGGATTTACATTGCTTAGCTGTAACCTAAAACCCACACAAAAGACGCCTTTGCAAGATGAGCACTGTGCTAGCCTGGCCTCCTATGGTCATGGGTACCTGCAACATAATGCTCATAATTGTTTAAACATGGCTTTGGGGGGGTGCAGTCCAATGCTGCAAGTAAGGGTGCTTGGGGCACCCTTAGTGTTCATCAAGCAAGGGGAATTATGTTGGAGGAGTTACCATGAAAAAAAATCCAATGCCCCACTAAAGACCCTTGCCATATCAGAAGGCCAAAAATCGTTGCTGGCTCGTCCAGAGCCTGGCACCTCGATGTGGAAGAGTGTATATTTTTAATACTCATAGTAATTATTATAATTACTGTCATTATGATGATTAACTCTTGAGGGCTTATTCTTTGCCAAGCACTCACATTAATTTAGTTATTTGATCGTTGTGACTCGGCAAATAATGGGCACTATTATTGTCCTTATTTTAGAGATGAGGAAACCATAGCCTAGAGACATTGCATGGTTTACTCAAAGCCCAGAGCTGGTAGGTGGCAAAGCTGGGCCTCCGGCCCTTTGATTGCACTTGCATTTTATTGCATGTGCGTGCTGAGCTGCATCCACACAGAATGGCTGCATGGGCGATTGAAAGAATGAATAAGCGTGTGTTATTTACACAGAGGAGGAAAGGCAGAACAACCTGTTACTTCTTGCTAGAACTGGAGATTGTTTCCTTAGGTATGTTAGCTTGTAATATACCATACTGTTACTGTATTATATTAATGCATACTTAAACATGAAGTTGCAGATAACTTCTCCTCTGTGATAACCAGTGGGCCTGGTGGGAGCTTGGAGAAGTAAAATTGAACTGTCTGTCTGTCTATCTACCTATCTATCTGTCTATCTATTCGCCCATCCATCCATTGATCTACCTATTGGTATTTGTTTGTATTGATTGAACCTGCATCTTGGCGCATGCTTGGTAAGTGCCTCATTACCAAGCTGAGCTTATGTTTATTTGTGTGTGGAGGTCAGAGGACAACTAGCTCAGTTAATTCTCTTTACACCATGTGCCTCCTAGGTTTTCCTCCCCTCTGGTCATAAGGATAGAAGGCAGGTTCCTCTAGTCTCCTAACCACCGCCTAGCTGGCCCTTTTTTGGTTTTTATTTTGTTTTTAAGAGACAGGGTCTTTTATTATGTGTAAGTTTGTGTAAGTAGCTGTCTTTAGACATACCAGAAGAGGGCGTCAGATCTCTTTACAGATGGTTGTGAGCTACCATGTGGTTGCTGGGATTTGAACTCAGGACCTCTAGAAAAGCAGTCAGTGCTCTTAACAGCTGAGGCATCTCTCCAGCCCCAAGACAGGGTCTCTTAAAAACTACAGAGACAGGTCTCTGTAGTTCTGGTTGTCTTGGAACTTGTTGTGCAAACCAGGCTGGCCTCGAACTCGGAGATCCACCTGCCTCTGCCTCCCAAGCTCTGGAAAAGGCATTTGCCACTATGTTGAGGCCAAATCTCCCTTTCTCTCTCTCTCTCTCTCTCTCTCTCTCTCTCTCTCTCTCTCTCTCTCTCTCTCTTTCTTTCTTTCTTATTTAGACAGAGTCTTGATAAATTGCCCAAGCTGACCTTAAACTTAAAAAAAAAAACCTTTTAAAAGGTGCTATTTATTTGTTTAATTAATTACTTTATTTTTTTTATGTGTATGAGCAGTTTTTTGCTTTGTTTTATTCTGTTTGCCTGCATGTTTACAGTGCTTTGGGACCATCTGGGTGCTGGGAATCGAACCCATGCCCCTCTGCAAGAACAAGAACTCTTAACTACCTACCGACCTACCTCTTCAGTGCCATGGCTCTGAACCTTTGATTCCCCTGTGTTAGCCTCCTATGTATACCGGATGCTAAAAGTTGTGTGTCACCAGGCCCACCAATACCAAGCCTTGAACTCAGCACCCATGTTAGTTCTCAAAGGAACAAGTAGAAACAAAACCGGTAGTCCAAAAATCCTCTTTCAAAAAACCTCTATCCTCACACCCCAGAGCTCATCATCCTATTACCGCTCTTTAATATGGTGAAAAACAAACGAACACACCAGGAAGTAGCTAAAAGTGTTGCTAAAAAAAGGTGTTCGATGGAGACTGTGGTGTTCAGTCTGATTGTCTGTCAGTCTGATGCAGTCAGGACAGTCTGCAGCACAAGGCTGTCACTGTCACTGAATTCTCGAGGCCCTAGGCAGCCAGAGTGAGGTCTCAGCTGGGGTCCTCATTAGCGCCTGGTGCGTGAGGAGGCTGCCCCCAGCTTTGTGCAGGGAAGGGAGGCGGGAAGTCAGGGCCAACCCCCTGGGGCCCGCAGGCCTGCATTTTCAGGCTCTGCCGAGCTCTCCTTTTAGCCCTGCCCAGCCTTCTCTCTGACCTCCTCCTCCTGGAGAAAAATGAGATCCTCGGAAAAGTATTTGAGACTTTATGTCCAGAGTAAATATTGGAAAGGCAGTGGGTTGCGATGCAGACGTTCCCTGGAAGGAATCCCCCCTCCCCCGTTTGCTGCCCACAGCTGGTATCGATATTTCCTTCTAGAGATGAGTTGTGCTTTTCATTAAGTAAATTTTTTGTCTTGGGATTAAACCAACATTGTATTCTTAATAGACTTTTATGTTTACACTTCAAACGTCCACTGGGTTGTTATTCGCGTTATCTTGATGGCTTCTACAGTGTCTGCTATGCACACTGGCTGCACCAAAATAAATGGCTCTCCGGGGAACTGGATTATAAGACAGCCTTATCTGTGGATACACAAGGATGGATATTTTGTGAGCCAGTATTTTTTCTTTCTTTTCTTTCTTTCTTTCAGAAGTAACATGCCTTGGGTTTCTCTGCAGCACCTTTTGTTATGGGGAGACAAGAGGTCTTGGGGTGCTTTTGAACTGTTCCGGACTTAAGCCTTATACTTAAGAGAGTAGCATGCAGCATTTCGCCTGTCTTCTGGAAGCCTGGGAAGGGCGAGCCTTGGTTTGGGTGGCCCTGGAACCGCAGTTTAGGCCGGTCATTCACAGGTGGTTGTCAGGTTGAGTCCTGAAGACAGACCACAAACCCCCAATGAGAACCAGGCATTGTGCGAGGTACTCTCTGTGTGCTTTGTTCAATTAATCAGATTGCCACAAGGGACAGAAGCCTTTCAAAAACAGATGTTGCTGCCACCAAAGGGCAGTTTGTATACACAGGGACCAAGTGGGGACTCGTCTGCAGGGCACATCGGAGAGAGCAGGGGGTATCAGAGGTATTTGTTTCTGAGGCTGATCACATAAAAGCCGTGTCCTATTATAAATGACTCCCGGGGACTGTTGCTCTGAATGGAGCTGGGAAGAAGTGAGCTGCCCAGGCCAGTGTGCTAGACAGGGACAGTCGCCTCAGAGCTGTCTGCTGTCATGAGACTGGACTGCTGAGTTGGAGTGACCTTACTAATCCCATGATCTTTCTTACTCTTGTTTCAAAACGTATCTTTATTGTAAACTCAGAACTAGGTTTTCGATGTGTTTGTTTACTTTTGGTTTTTGATACAAGGTCACTGTAGGGAACCTGGGCAGCCTGAAACTTCTGTGTAATCTATGCACCTTCTGAGTGCTGGGATTGTAAACATGAGCCAGCCGCAAGTAGATTAGAGATACATTTTAATTTGCTTTGTTATTTTAATTTTTTTTAACCTGGGTGGTGGTGGCACATGTCTTTAATCCCAGCACTTGGGAGGCAGAGACAGTTTGAGTCCAGCCTGCTCTACAGAGAGAGTTCCAGGACGCCCAGGGCTACACAGAGAAACTCTGTCAGAGGCATTGGATCTCCTTGGAACTGAGTTACAGGTGGCTGTGAGCTGCTTGGGAGTGTGGGTGCTGGGAACCAAACTTGGGTTCTCTAAAGAGAAGTATGTGCTTTTCACCACAGAGCCATCTCCACAGCCCTCTTAATTTGCCTTTAAAAAGTTTATGGGGCTGGAGAAATGACTCAGTGGTTAAGAGCATTTGCTGCTTCCCCAGAGGACTAGAGTTCCACATCCAGCACCCACACCAAGTAGCTCACAACTGTCTGTAACTCCAGCTTCAGGGGGTCTGATGCCCTCTTCCGGCCTCCATGGTCACCCACATACATGTGGCATACATTCACACAGACCCCCCCCCGCCCCCGACACAGACACCCCCTCTACACACACACACACACACACACATACACACGCACGCACATGCACACACACACAAGTAGGGAGCTTGGAAGAAGCGTTAAGTTGATAAGATATGCCTGTCATATAAATCGAGGGCCTGGGTTCATATCCCCATAACCCATGTAAAATGTTGGGCATGGCCAAGCTTGTATTCCCAGGACCGGGGAGGTGGAGACTGGAGGATTCTTAGAGTTCACTGGCCAGTCTGTCTAGTAGACTTGGTAAGCTCCAGAGATGCAGTCTCTATAACAGGTGAAGAACCATTGAGAAAGACACCCAGTATTCCGTCTCTGGCTTCCACATATGTGTCTACACACATATAAACATGTATATATACCTGCAACATACATATACGCAGTTTATGCTCAGGCTTGGGTGTAATTGAGGGAGACTTTGATTAGCATGAACAGGTCCTGGGTTTGAGTCCTAGCCCTGCAATAAGCCAAAAGAGCTTCATGTAACTTTATGAAAACTTGCCCTGATGTCCAGAGCCAGAGACCCATTCATTCAATGGTGAATT
>NW_022196911.1:63559584-63591721 GCF_008632895.1 Mastomys coucha | reverse complement strand
GGGGGGGAGGAAGTTCTGGGGATTAAACATTAGGCAAATGCTCTATGATGGTCAGATTGTAGAAATATTAGAGATAATTTACTGGGTAAAGCACTTGGCTGACCTCAGCCTGCCAACTTGAAGTCAGATCCCCAGAACACACATGAAGAAGATAATAGCTTCGGAAGAACAGGCCTAATGCCAGTGCACACCCATGAGGATACGAGAGACAGGAAAGCCCTGGGCTGTGAGGGGATAAACAAAACTGAGATCCTCTGCTTCAAGCAAACTGGAAGGTGAGGCCTGGAAAGGTTGCCCTCTGACCTCTATCTGGGTACCCTGGGACATGTGTGCCTGTATTCTACACATGCAGCACACTCAGCACACACACCCACGTCACACCCACCCATAACCACTCCACCCCCACACATTCCCATCTTTCTCTCAAAGAAACACCAGTCCTTTCCCATGTTCAGCTTCTGGGAGGATCTGGCTGGGCATAGGTTTAAACCTGCATGCATTACTTGGGTCAGTTCTGTCTTCTGATGGAGAGAAGGGCCTGTGGCCATGGATTGATGAGATGGGGAATGTCCCTTGTTGGAACCTCTCTCTTTTTTATATAAGCTCCCAAGCATCCCTCGCTCTGAGGCAGCTGCTGGCATGTCATGAATGAGAGGAAGTGCCATCCGAAGGGACAGGAGTACCACCAAGAAGTTCCTCCGCCATAGTCTGCGTGAACTCCTCCTTGGAAGTTCCTGGGTCATCTGCCTGTGGGATTCTTGCACTAGCTAGGTAGGCTGAAGTGAATTCACACTGTAGCACACAGAGGCTTATGATGAAGACCCAGGAGGAAGAAGGGTCCTAAATGGAGGAGACATCTAGGTTTCACAGAGGGTTGACTCTTCAGAGGTCACCGTAGATTGGCTGGGTGAGAAACTTGTAAGGCAGAACATGGTGCCCAATACATCTCAACATGGGCAGAGCTTAAGAGTCTGTCTCTTGGAGGATGCACAACCCACTCCTGTGAGATCTCATTTCATTGTGTGTATGGCCACGTTTTAGTTGGGGGTGGTGGTGGGGGTGGTGGTAGGGGTGATGGCCCATTTCTGCTCCCTCTTGGATGTTGCTGAAGTTTCTAGATTTTTTTCCCTTGAAATATTTTTTTTCTGCTATAGATAAGAGAGATTATTAGCTCTCCCATTTGATTTTCACGCATTCCTGAGGCCCCACAGTTAAGTTAGACAATGTGTAGGACCACAGGCATCTTGAAAGGGTCTGGCTTTGGGTAACTGAGTTCTAAATAAAGAAATGAGACAGATCTTGTAATCTCTGATGGCCCATGTGTTGTACAGCATTCCATATTTGAAGTCCCGAAGTGATGAACACTTCCTGCCTTCTAGGCCTCTGGTTTCATCAGTTCCTGTTTGGGGTGGCTGTGGTGAGTTCCCATGTCCTCTCGTATACACAGGGAATATGTTCCAAGGCCCCTATTTTAGATATCTGTAGTTGTGGATAAAATTGAAATATATATATATGTGTGTGTGTGTGAGTGTGTGTGTGTTTGCCTATACCTGTCATGCATATTATGAAGTTTGACGTACACATTGAAGTAGGCATGCTATGATGGGCAATAATGAAAAGTAGTATGCATCTTTAACAATATAATTTAATAAAAAATGAAAAATTGAATATGCTTTCTTACCATCAAGATATTACACTGTGGATCTTATTGACCTCAGCACACAAATTTTCCTTCTATATTTGAAAACTTTTCTCCTTTTAATTTAAAGGAAGTGATTTATGACATCTCTCTGACATGTCTGGATTGTGAGCACCACTTCTCTTGTGCTTTGGGGCCATTATTAAGGAGAGCAAGTGCTTGAACATGCACACCGTGGTGTTTGACAGTAGACCCGGTAACTGAGATATGGCCAAACGATCATCCGAGGGGTGGGATATACAGCCTGGTTGCATCAGATAAAGACTTGCTTCACATTCTCAACAGTGTGAGATCCCACCACAGTGCCCGGTTTAAAAGTAATGGTTACCTATTTCTGGACTATTTAATCATTTGGGACTGAAACCCTAGAAAGCAAACTTTTGGGAGATGGGGGATGACCGTATCTAGTGAATGCATCCCCCAACCCTACCTGGAGCCAGGGCAGGCATTGCTAATTAATTGCTGCATGCGCTTCATCTAAATCTAGAACCGATCTAACAGTCTAGAACCATACGAGGTGACAAATCACTTGCCATTTTTCATTGTAGACTATCTTCCTTGACCTTGCCCCTCCCCATCCACCGTGCAGACATGTACCATGAGTTGATGTTCAGGAGCATTTACTATTGAGGTGGGTGTGTTGGGTCTGGGCATGTAAGGAAATATAAAATGATGTTCTTTTCATTACGGATACTGTGTACACGGAGGAGAAAACCCTTGTCCACGTGGATGGGTTCTCTCAGAGTCTAGGGCACAGAGGAGGCACTGAGGGTAAGCAGGGTTCGGATTTGCTTTTCTACCAGGGAAGGATTGGATATATGTCTGCATAATGTTCTCCTCCTGAATTGTTCTGATGTAGTGTTTTTATTTTTGATCACACAAGACTTTGAGAAACCATTTTCCTGAAAAGTGTGGTCTTTCCAGCCTGTCGGCTTGGAAGTTCCCAAGCAGGTGCTCGAAGCTGCAGAGGGTGTTTTTTGGACAAAAGCTTGCCCCTACCTAGACTGGGATTAGACCCAGGTGGTTGAGCCTCCCTGGAACACGTCTGAAAAGTTGTTTCCTCTAGTTAGGACCAAGTGTGTGCGATGTTGAGGGCATGGACTCTTCCGTGGTCACACTCTCAGCTCTGCTTACATACAGGCCGGTGCAGAAAGTGTTGAGCAGTAACAGCCCCAAGCCCAGCATGAAAAAGGAAACACATTGTTTTTACAGATACAGAATCTGGCATCGGAAACATGGAAGTACCTTGGGGCCAGGCGGCCTCCGGGCAGGGCTTTTGGACACAGGCCCCCTGCCCACAGCCTTGTGGCCAACTTGTTTTCTCCCGGAAGCCAGACCTCAGAGGTGGGCAGATTGATCTCAGCCAGCTCTTTCTTCCCAGACACAACCCTGTCTCACGTCGTGGCTCAGTCCTGGAGGAAAATTCACTGTGAGAAAGAGCTTGGCCTCTTAAGCCGCCACGAGGAAGGAAATTGGATCTCCTTCCAAGCCACAGAAATCAGCCCTTCGGAAACCACGGGTCCGGGCAGATTGGCCGTCGCGGTACCCAGATATGCTAGGGAAGGAAGAGCAAGGCTGAGCCGTCCTCTGGGTTTCTTAGCCTAGTTCATTTGACTGAATCAAGGGTAGGGAGCCGTTTCTGTTTTAAATGAAAGATGTCGGACTGAAAAGTGAAGCTTCATTCTTCCTGATTCCCGGAACATTCTTGTTCTGAGCCAAGGTCGGGGCGCACGGCATCCCGTTTAATAACTCGTGAGATCTCAAGATAGATGTGGGGGATTTTTGATAAGGAAAGCCCTTTCTGGCTTTGGGTGCCTGGATCTAGATTCCAACCAGCAGTAGGATTAGCACTTCAGCCTGCGTCAACTGCTTATTAGCTTGGAGGGCCAGCTTAAGACCACTGCATGCTAAGCCTGGAGAGGGGCTCTGAGCAGGGCTGGACAAGAGGGCGTTGATTGCAGACTCAAGACAGGGTTGCTCTGACCTTGTTCTAAGCACCTTGAGGTTGGTTCTATAATTAATGAGTAAACTCTTTGTGGCCGTGTAGCACGTGACCCCTCAGGGCTCAGCTCTGTGACCTGTCAGGCTGTGCTCACCACGCTGGCATAACCAGTGTTCCCGTCGGGAACAGACCGGTCTCCAATACCTGCAGGGCATCATGCCCCTTGAAGCCCACCAAGCATGAATTTTTTTTTCCTTTTTAACTCTGTGCAGATAGGATTGTGTTCTGGGTTTTTTATTCTGATACTGCTATTGAGGTAGTTATGCATGTGTGGTAATGATACACGAGTTTTATTTCTATCCCAGGATTTTGTGATATAAGAGTATCATGGTATATTTCTCCATTCTACGTAGAACAGTGTGTATTTGCTTTCCTGAGTTTGGTCTATTGGAAAAAAGCACAGTGTGACCATACTTATCCATACTTTTTGAAGCATGTATGAATGAATTTCTGCCAGAGATATATGGAAAAAAAGGGGGTGGGGGACTTCTGGGCCCTAGGGCATGAGTGTCTGGTCAGCTTTCGCAGACAGTGGCAGGACGTTTGGTGGAAAGCAACTGACTGGTTGACATCCATACAGCCATTTCCCAGGTGAAGAAACTGAGGCTAGGCAACTTGTCCAAGGTCATAAAGTTTGTGGGATTTAGAAACCTGACCTTGTAGCTCTGGAGTCTCGATTTCCATCTCTGGGCCTCTGGTCCCTCCCTTTATTCTGTGTCTAGCATGGCAGGGGGAAATGTTCATACTGGGAAGGCAAGGGAGCCTCTCTTCGCTCAGTTGTGACATACACAGTTGTCACAAGCTAAGACCTTGTCCAGCTTTGCATGTGTAGTGTGCACAGCACTCTGAGGCACACTGCTACCTCCCCCCCCCACCCCCCCCCGCCCAAGCAGCATCTCTGCGTTGAAATGTATTTTCTGTCCACTCCCCGTGGTGTTCCCTGAATAGACTGCTGCTGCCCTATTTGGAGGAACTCCTTGGTCTTTCCTTAAAGAGTTTCCTTCCCTTGGTCCCAAGTCACAGTGCCTCCTATATCTCGGTGGGGATGACATGGGCCTCCCATGTGTTGGCTAACCTGACATCTCTCCAGATCTGTGTGTTCAGCTGGATGAATTTTCACAGAGTGGACACACCTGAGTATCTGTGCTGAAATCAGGAAATAAGATATTTCCAAAAGGCCCTTAGTTCCCTCCCGGCCACCAGGACCCCAGTGTAGGCAGAGTTTAGACTTCTCGTACAGCAGAGCTCTGCTTGTGTTTTGGAGGGAGGGCCTCACTCCGTAGGTAGCTCAGGCTCCCCTCAAACTCCAGACCCTCTTGCTCCAGCCTTCCAGTGTTGGGATTTTAGATATGCATTGCCGTGCCTGGCTCTTGAGCCCCGCCTGCTTTTGAACTTCATATAAATGAAATCATACTGTGTGTTCTCTTCAATATCGATGCCTCGTGCTCAGCATTGTTCCTGTAAGTGCCGTCAGCATGGCTTCTCCTATGGTCCTGGTTAGTTTGATGGATGATCTCAGGTTCCTGGGAGCACGGACGGATCCTCCTCATTTTCTCTGCTGACCTTTGCTCACGGTGAATGATTTCCTTATGTGTTTTGGACTTTCTGACTGTGAGCTTATTTTTATTTCAGATTTTGTGGAAATCCCTCTGGTCTCAGTTATGGAAATGAACCAGTGTTTTTTTTTTTTTTTTTTTTTTTTTTTTTTTTTTTTTTTTTTGCATTGATTCTGCCAAAAAATTGGACTGGGACCAAATTTTTCATCTATTAATTAATCACCACGGAAATTATTATTTCAAACGGGCAAGAGTATGCGTGCAATCTCCAAAACCGCCCAAGCCTGATGTCTCATTTCTCCCTTTCTGAAGGATAACACAGACTTTGAAGGATAAAGACTTTCAGTGTCTGGTACTCAGAATGCATTCAGAAGGCCCAGGTGTTTGTCACCTGGACTATTGCTACCATTGCCTACCCACTACCAATACAGTCTATTCCCAATGGAGGCCAGTGGCAACCTTGCCTGCATGTCAGTTGCTTGTCCATTCCAGGGAGCACCTGGAGCTCTGACAGTGGCTGTGGAGCCTAGCCTAGTCAAGCCCCCTGTTCTCTGCAACTCTGTTCTGTTCTTTTCTAGTCAGACTCTCACTGTGCTAGATAATACACTCCTTACATTCCTGACTCTGGGACTTTTTTTGTGGGCATTAGGTGTGCACAGATGTCATGTCTTCAGTCAAGTATCACCTTGGTGGTCACCATGGTAACATTCCCCCATCTTACTCAGTATCACCAACAGCAGCCCTGTCCATGCTGTCAATCACCCTCCCCACCCAACATCACCGTTATCCTGCTCTTTCTTCCTATAACTCTTACATCACTTTCTAACATACACAGTTAACTTACTCAACATGTTTTGGTTTTTGTTTTTATTTATTTTACTTACTTGAATACACTGTAGCTGTCTTCAGAAACACCAGAAGAGGGCATTGGATCCCATCACTGATGGTTGTGAGCCAACATCTTGTGTGGTTGCTGGGAATTGAACTCAGGACCTCTGGAAGAGCGATCAGTCCTCTTAATCTTTGAGCCATCTCTCCAACCCTACTCAGCATGTTTATTAATTGTTTTCCCATTTCCCATCCTTCCATTTGCTCTTTTTTCCCTTTAAAAATATATGTATGTATGTATGTATGTATGTATGTATGCATGCATGTGCCTGTATGAGTATGCAAGTGTGTGTACATACCACACAGAGACAGAATGCATACAGAGGCACACTGAAGCCAGAAGTTATCAGCTATCACTCTCTGCCTAGTCTTTTGAGGCAGGGGGTCTCTTCCTGAGTCCAGGTCATACATTTTCTTGGCTGGTTTGAGGGTCAGCAAGCACAGTGATCCTAGGATACCTGGCTTGCTGCATAGGGACTAGGATCTACAAATCCTCATGATTGTGCAGTAAGCACCTTTAGCCCCCTCCCTCACCCATCCTTACTTGTCCACCCTGACCACATGTTTTCAAGACAGAGTCTTACTATGAAGCCCAGGATGCCCTGGAACTTGTGTAGACCAGGCTGGCTTTGGTCTCATAGTGGATCAGCTTGCTTCTGCCTCTGCCCCTGAGTGCTGGGCTTAAAGGAATAGGTCCTGGGAACTGAACTCAGCTCCTCTGGAAGAGCAGCGATCTCCGGATCTCTGGATCTCTGGATCTACCACTTCCTACATTGTAACACTTGAGTGTAAATTTACAGGAGAGCAGAAATCTTTGGTCGTCTAATTTACAAGGGGACTGGCATACTGTTCACCAAGTGATCTTAGCACTAGACGGGATGAGGCAGGAGGATTGCTGTAAGTCAGAGGCCCACCTAGGCAACATAGTGAGTTCCAGGCAAGTCTGTACTTTAGAGTCTCTCTCTCTCTCTCTCTCTCTCTCTCTCTCACACACACACACACACACACACACAAAGAGAGAGAGAGAGAAAGAAAGAGTGCAGATCCTCTCTTATTTGCAAGGCTGCCTCTCTCTTGCTTGTTTGCATGCTAAAACCCAAGCCCCAAAGCATTAAAGTCTATTTGCAGTTCTAATAATCAGTTCTTTCCATGTCTCTCTCCTTCCTCCTTTCCAGCTACTTGCCCACACCCTTCATGACCTCTGGGGACTCAGTGGTTCCCTGGATTTTCTGGCCTTCAGATTCTCTTTGCCTCTGCCTCCGAGGATTTCTTTTTATTTTCTCCTCATGAGGTCTGCCGTACCTCATATGTATTTGGAAATTGCATTCTGTTTAGCATTTCTTCATGCTTGCAGTGGCTGGGGTTCTGTGTTACCTCAGTCTACTTCGCTGCCAGAGCCTAAGATCATATAGTTTCATCTCTTCTGCATCTGGAGTTATTTATGACATGCGGTGTGAGGTAAGGACGGCCATTGTTTTCGTCAGATATTTAGCCAGCTGTTCCGTGACAGCTTTTGAAAAACGTTCTTTGTCAGTGCCCCGAGATGCCGCATTTATTAAATGCTGGAGCATTGTATAAACTTGGATCTGTCCTCTGGATCTTCCACTTTGTTTGACAGCTCTATCTATTTTCCTGTCACTTCCTATCTGGACAATGCATCTCAATATCTGGCTCGGGATTCGTTCATTCTTTTCTAGTTGTTCTCATTGTTATTGCCTAAGATGTTTTACATTTATTTATTTCTGTGTGTGTGCATGCACGCACGCATGTGCGTGCATGAGTGCACGTCTCAGCAGGTGTGTGGAAGTCAGACAAATTTACTGAGTTTTCCCAATATTAATTAGCTTCTATATTCATCCCACAATGGCCAAAACCAAGAAAATTGATGTTGACGTTAGTATCTAACCTGCAGACCTTCTTTAGCTCTCGGTGACTGTTCTTTTGTGTCCTTTTTTGGTTCACAGTGGAGCCCACCCAGACCCACTGTCTCCTTAGACTTCAGGCTGGGGCAGCCTTTCAGACCTGAAAGGCCTCCATACACTTTAAAGAGAACTGACTGGACATTATTTCCTAGGGTGTCTCTCTTTTGAGACTATCTGGTGTTTTTTCATGATCAAATTCAGATAATGTGTTTTTAGTCAAACTCGTATAGGGGTGACACTATATCCTTGGGTCTCCTTTCTAGTGGCTGCAGGACACCAAAGGACAGAGTTGCTCCTTTCTTTCTACCGTGTGGGTCTCTGGGATCAAGCTTGAGTCCTCAGCTTCATCAGCAATGCCTTTACCTGATTGAGCTATCTTGGATTCTTTACCTTTTCCTTGACTCTTCAAAAAAAAAAAAAGTATTTGTTAAAAAGATCTAGGCAGGGTGGTGCATACCTCTAATCTCAGCACTTGGGAGGCAGAGGCAGGAGGATTACTGTGAGTTTGAGGCTAGCCTGGTCTTATAGCTCCAGGACAGCCAGGTCTACATAGTGAGACCCTGTCTCAAACAAACAAGCAAACAAATTAACAAGCTATCTGAGTGTTTTGCTTACATGTATGTGCACCACATGCTTGCATTGCCCAAGGAGGCCGAAAGAAGACATCGGAAACTTTGGGATTGGAGCGAGTTGCCATGTGGGTCCTGGAAACCAAACACTAGTCCTGTGCAAGAGCAGTAAGTGTTCTTAAAGGCTGAGGCATCCCTCCAGCCCCTGACTTGGCTTCTGTCTTTTTGTTCATTCACCTTAGATGAGTTTGCCATTTATTATTTTTTTCAGCTTGGCTGTGTTTGCTGGCCAGATGGGTTGGTCAATTTTCATTTCAAGAACCCTTGATAATTCGATGAAGGTGTTGTTAAGGTGGACTTGGTTATAGTTGATAATTTTAAGTTGTCACTGCATCAACACAATTCTGTATAACGACGACTTAATCACTTAAATGTCGCCATTGGGGTTGTTAGAGTTTCTGCTCCTGTGTGTCTCCCTCTTTTTTTATTCCACATGGACTTTTAAAACAGACTTATTGAGATATAACTGCTGTTCAACGAATCACATGTACTTTGAGAGTGTGATTTGATAAGTTTGGCCTGTGTGTGTCCTACCACCAGCATGATCAAGACAAAGGAATCAGTCCGAAACAGATGCTCCTTGGTTGGTCCTCCGCCTCCTTCCTACCCCTGTGCTTTTTGTTGTATTCACTTTCCTTTCCTTAACAACTAAAGGATGTATTAGTTATGTTTGTGTACATATGTGTGTGGTGGAGGTGTGCTTAGGCCATGGTGCATGCATGGAGCCAGACTTACAGGAGCTGGTTCTCTCCTTCCACGTTTATGTGGGTTCTGTGGTTTTAATCAGATCCCCACATTTGATGGTGAGTCCCTTAGCCCAGTTCACCTTTTCTTAACTTTTACACAAATGGAAGTGTACACTTTGTAGTTTTGTGTGTGTGTGTGTGTGTATGTGTGTGTGTTCACCTGTGCAGGCATGTGTGGAGGCCAGAAGTTGATGTCACTGACAAGTCTTTCTCAATTACTCAGTGACTCTTTGCTCTGTCTCCCTACTCTGAGTCCTGTCTCTTCCACTCTCTCTGTGATAACTCTCTTCTTTCTTCCTCCTTCCCTCCCTCACTTCCTCACCTGTTCCCTAGGGTTACAGTTGTGTTCTGCAATACCTGGCTCTGGGTGTGGGTGTTGGTCTCTCACACTCAGGTCTTCACACTCGTGCGTGGGCCATGTCCAGACCTACTTTGCATTCATTGTTCTTCTGCCCTGTGTGGTTCTTTGGGTTACTTACCCATCACTGATGTGTGTACATTGATAAGACAGGATATGGCTATACTACACAGCCTGCCTGCTGACCTCCCGATAGGCATTCAAGTCATCTGCAGTTTGGGGCTATTTGTACAGATAGATCAGCTGTGGACATTCCTGTGTAAACTGTTCTGTGAATGTACGCTTTCATCTCTTTGGGGAAAATGCCTAAGAATAGGTCTGCAAGCTGAAGCAATAGATGCCCATTCAACTTTCTTAAAAAATTTATGTATTATATATATTTGTGTGTGTGTGTGTGTGTGTGTGTGTGTGCGCGCGCGCGCGCTCAGTTTACATGTATGCCTGTATGCCAAAAGAGGGCATTGGAACACATTACAGATGGTTGTGAGACACCACATGGTTGCTGGGAATTGAACTAAGGACGGCTGGAAGAGCAGCCAGTGCTCTTAACTGCTGAACCATCTCTCCAGCCCCACATGGCCAACTTTTTAAAAAGAAGTTGCAAACTATTTTTTGGACCAGCAGTCTGTGAGAGTTCTAGTTTTTGGCTTCTATTTTCTAATGGCATTTGAAATGACTGGTCCTGTTAATTTAACCATTCCTATAGTTATACAGTAGATGGCTTTATAATTTTATAATTTTGTCTAAAAACAGAAGTGTAGAACAAAGACATTTACTTGTGTTTTTTATGTACCTCTCAGGAGAATTGATGGATTTCTTTATATTTGAATCATACATTTTTTAAAAAAAAAGTTTGTTCCTGGTTGGGAATGGTGGCACATGCGTTTAATCCTAGCACTCAGGAGGCAGAGGAAGGTGGGTATCTGTGAATTCAAGGCCAGTCTGATCTACATAGTAAGTTCCAGGCTAAACAAGGCTACACAGTCTGGCCCTGCCTCAAAAACAAAAAACCCCAAAACCTTGCTCCTATCTAGTAATAAATTTGCTTTTGATTATGAATGATAATTTCTTTCTTATTCCACTCAACAATTAATGTTGCAATTATGTACAGAAAGCTGTTGGTTTCTTTCTTTCTTTCTTTCTTTTTTTCTTTCTTTCTTTCTTTCTTTTTTCTTTTCAGTGCTAGGGATTGAAGTCTGTCAGGGTCTGGTGATGCGGGATAAGTGCTGTGTCATTGAGCCACCTTGACAGCGTGTTTGTGATTTGTGTATTAGTATGCTGCAACCTGCAGCTGTGCTGAATTCATTTAAAATTAGTTTCTGTAGGTCTCAGTTGACTTCTCCTGAACTTTCTACCATATAATCCCTAAACCACAAATTCTGTAGCCCTTTTCCCCCTAATACTTGGACCTGTAGTTTACCTTTTCTTGTCTTACTGCACTGGCTACAATTTCAAGCTAATGGCATGTAATAATGTTGCGAGTGTGCCTTGCTTTGATTCTGAGCATCTCAGGACCTATATCATGGAATGTGTTGTCTGATGATACTTTGAGGTAGTTATCCTGTTCCTGGTCTACTAGGAGGTTTGGTCTTTTTTCTTCTTAATTCAAGAATATATAAGGCATTCCTATCTCTCCATTTTGTTTTGTTTAGTTTTCAAGATAGGTTTCATGCAGTCAGGTAACCTTAAGTTTGCTATGTACCTGAGGCAGGTCTTGTACTCCTAATCTTCTTGCCTCAGCCTCCAAAGTGCTGAGATTCTAGGCTTGTGCCACAATACCTAGGTAGAATATTAATCATTTAAAGATCAACCAAAAATGATCAGTTTCCTGTCTTGACCATTAATCCAATGGATTACATTGATTAACTTCTGAGATATAACTCATACTCTATATGTAGGTTTATGAATGACTTCTTACACTTACTGGTTTTTTTTTTTTTCATGGTTCACCAGTGTTTTAGCACATGTGTGTTTCCTTGACTTTTATGGCTGAGTAATGTACAGAATTTCATTTCTTCATTTTTGTGTTGTGTTTCACATTTGAATTGTACTGAATAATGCCACTGTCTGATGTGTGTGATGGTGTAAGGTTTTCCTGTGGATCTGGGCTGCTGTGGTTTGGAAGAATAAAGTCCCTTGTAGACTCATGGATTTGAACACTTAGTCCCTACTTGGTGACACTTTTGGAGGATGTTATTGAACTTGTAGGAGGTGGAATTGTGATGGAGGAAGTTCAAGGTTTTATAGCCTGATTCCACTCCCTTCTCCCTTCCTCCCTCTCTGCATCCTGTGTGTGGATGAAATGTGATCATTCCGGTCCGGACGCCAGGCTGGCCACCCACTCCTGCTTCCATGCTCCCACTGCCACGGTGGACTATGTACCCTGAAACTATGAGCCCAGATAAACCCTTTCTCTCTAAAGTCGCTTTTGTCAGGATATTCTGCCACAGCAACAGCAAGATAACGAATACATGTGTATTTAATTCTTTAGTCTGTACCCAAGAACGGAATTTCTGGGTCATAACATAGCTTTTTGAAGATCAGCCAAACCGATTTCTCCCCAGCCGCACTGTTCCATGCCCCCACATGAGTCGTAGAGGATGCTGGCCCATTGATACTCAGTGTGTGTCTTTTCATAGGTATTCTGGTGTTGTGAAGTGGCATGTCACTGTGGTTTTGTGATTGCCCGGGTTTGAATTAGTCATTGCAAATTGTATGATTCTTTGCTAATGTGTTGTTTTGGATGTTTAGATTTATGTTTAAAGTGAGAGATGTCTGAACATTCTTTTTGTCAACCTTTGTATCAAGGTTGTCCTCACTTTAGCCAACAAAGCAGGGAGTGTCCACTCTACTGGCATAGAAGCAGCTGGTCCTGGTAGTTTTGATAGAACGAGCCCGTCTGGGCCCCTCCAGTTTTGGAAGTAGTTATTTGATAACCATTTCAATTTATTCCATACTTCAATGTTGGTTCAGGAATTTTCAACTGCTCTTTTAGTCAAATCTGGCCATTTATTTTCCAAGAAAATAATCCTTACCCAGATTTTCATTTTTAAGCATAGTTATATATAGTGATCACAAAAATATATTAATAATTTCCATATGTGGCTCTGTCATCTATGTAATGTCGAATAGTAACATTTACTCTCGTTCCTTGCCTGGGTTTGCTTGCTTTCTTGACATTCGTGGGAGTGGTGATGCTTGGTGATGCTTGCTTTTTTTTTTTTTTTTTTTTTTTTTTCTGTGAAGGGGACTCCTGGGCTTAATTAAGTACTGTGAACACATTGTTCAGCAAATCTTAACAACTCTGTGAATCAGTAGTGCTTTTCCATGTTGGGTAATGAAGACAATGAACTTCTCCGAAGCCACACAGCTACAAAGTGTAGATCTGGAATTCAGTGTGGACCTGCCTGTCCTCAGAGCTGGTGTTCTTTCTGGCCTTCTATCCCAGGCTGCTATCTTTACTATTTTTTCCAAACCTTACTACGGTTGGTGCTTGAGTGATTGTGTTTGTGTTTATGAGTGTGCACACATGCATGCCCCAGTGTGCTTGTGGGGGTCCTGATTTTGTCCTTCGACCTTGTAGATCTTGGGGATCAGAACTTGTGTCATCAGCAAGTGCCTTCCCCACTGAGCATCTTGCCAGCCTACTGCTTGCTTTTGAACACAGTTCGTTTTCTGAGTTTTTACTTTTTTATCTTCGCTAATTTATTAGCTAGGCTATTTGTGGTCTTCCTAATTTTTGTTTAACTCTCAGCTCAATTCTTTTTCTTTTGATTTGTTTAAGGCAGGGTTTCTCCGTGTAGTCCTGGCTGTCCTGGAACTCACTCTGTAGACCAGGCTGGCCTCAAACTCAGAAATCCGCCTGCCTCTGCCTCCCAAGTGCTGGGATTAAAGGCGTGGGCCACCACTGCCCGGCAAGAACTTTTCTTATCTACTATGGCTTTGGCCACTTTTGACCACTTTCCATGTATACATTTTGGTCTATGTATTCTTTTTTTCCTTTAAAAAGATTTATTTATTATTAAATGTAAGTACATTGTAGCTGTCTTCAGATGCACCAGAAGAGAGTGTCAGATCTAATTACAGATGGTTGTGAGCCACCATGTGGTTGCTGGAATTTGAACTCAGGACCTTCAGAAGAACAGTCAGTGCTCTTAACCGCTGAGCCATCTCTCCAGTCTGGTCTATGTAGTTCTTATTGACACTGTTTTCTACAAGGGATGAGGTTATTGTAGTGTGTGTATGTATGCATGTTTAATTTAATCAACCAGACTGTGATTATATACTGGAGTTATTTATAAAAAAATAATCTTTTTTTTTTCTTTTCCAGATAGGGCATCAGTATGTATTTCAGTCTGTCCTTGAACTCTCGATTCTCCTGCTTCTGTGAGAATTATAGGTATGTCTCACCACACCTGGTTCCAGTTTGTTTTATTGAAGCTGGTAAAGAGATTTCATTTTTATTTTGAGGAACTGAGGTTTGAACACGGGGCCTAATACACAGCAGACAAGCATTATATGCTGAGCTGTATATCCTAAGCCCCCTTTTACTTTTATTCAGACAGGGTCTCACCAAGTTGCCCAGGCTCGCCTTGCATTTGTCATCTTAACCTGCACCTGCCACCAGGTCTGGAGGCTTGAAAAAAAAAATATATTTTAGATTTATTTATTTTCTTTTATGTATATGGGCATTTTGCCGACCTGTATGTATGTTATCACATGTGTGCTGGTGCCCACCAAAGTTAGGAGAGTCATCAGATCCCTGAGACTGAAATTACAGGAAGTTTTAAGCCATCAAGGAATTAAACCTGGGTCATCTGCAAGAGCAGCAAGTGCTCTTAACCACTGAGCCACCTCTCCTGCCTGCTGGAAGGCTTCATTTTTTTTTTTTTTTTCAGAATAATCTCATGAGTCTATACGATCATTTTGTCAGTGTCAGTGGGAACCAAAGAACTGAATTTGTGGTAGCAGTTCAGTATGTTGATGTAATCAATCGTACTGTGACCATATTCTTCACATACTCTATAACTTTTCTTTTTGTGGCCCAGGGCCAAAACACTTGTAGTGGAATACTGCAACATACACTAACTCTGCATGCTTAACAGATTAGTTGACAGAATCCTTTAGAAACCTTTAGAAAATTCAGAGCTGTGCAAAAGCATCTGCCACAAAGTCAAGGCATAGAGTAGTACTAGGAGAGAGAATTCAAAGCACGGGCCTCATGTACAAACCTGGTGCTGGTGCTGGGGATCAAACAGGGGCCCTAAGACTCGTGTGTGGGCTCTACCCTGAGCTTCACCCCAGCCCCAAAGCTGCTTATTTCCTACTGACACCACAAAGTGGGCTGTGTCCTGCGCTTCGGTGTAGCCTGACTAATGCCAAGCAGGACTACTCCGTGATGCCGTGGAGTTGGGCAGCCCGCTTTAGCTCCTGCATCCTCCCGTGATGGTTTTTAGACTCGTCGCTACATGCTTCCAGACTGGGAGTGAGGCTTGGAAGCAGAAGCAGCAGCCAAGACAATTGCATGAGTGACACTGGAGCCTTCTGAACTGACAGCTGGCTGAGTTCATTGCTTTGGCTTGCTCCTGACTTTACGTGAGCATCTGCCCTGTTGCCTTTTGGCCTGGCAAATAGAATTCATTCTGCAAAGAACAAGATGGTGAAGCTGCTAGGACTCACCGTCATGGGAGGCCACCTCGGAGTGAAATATGACCGCAAACGGCTTGGTTTGGCTGTGGAAGTGCTTAGTTCCTGTGTCTCTATGGAAGAGCGTTGCCATAGTCAGCTTCCTGCGGGACGAGCGGATTCCATGCCGGTCTCTGTTTCCCCTCATCCTCCTCCGTCAGCTTCCTGTGGGATGAGCGGATTCCATGCCGGTCTCTGTTTCCCCTCATCCTCCTACTAAGGATTGACACATTCATTGAAGGAAAGATGGGATGCTAGAGAGAGGAGTGTGCTTCACCCAGCACCACAAAAAACAATCAAGGAAGGAGATGAAAATGAATTTAAGAAATTAGGAAAAAAATTGAACAGAATAAGGCAGAAAAGGGGTGGGGGAGGGAAAAGGAAGAGATAAAAATAAGAGCAGAAGCCAATGAACTAGAAAACAAATATTCAACAGAGAAGACCCACCAAAGCCAAGAGAGGATGGTTTGGAAAGAGTAATCCAAATAAACAAATATCTGCAGCGAGTAGTCTAAAAGGAAGAAAAACATATCGTTGGGAATGAAAAGGAGCCCTAAGTACAGAGCTGGCCCAGAGTTTTAAAAAAAATGAAGGTTAAGTTGGTTTTAGAATGCCTGCCTAGGGTACCCTAGGGCTCATGCCCCAGGCCGTGAAGGTGAGATGAACCTATATGAATGACAAGGTTGCTCTGGGTAGCCCTGGCTGTCCTAGAACTTGCTTGTAGACCAAGCTGTCATTGAACACAGAGACTTGCCGCTGCCTTTAGAGTGCCAGAATTAAAGATGGTGCCACCACACCAGTGCCACCATGCCTGGCAATACTAACAAGTTTAGAAAGCATAGCTCCTGTACTTATTAAATCCTTGGAACATTTTCTGTAGATCATACTATTGAGCATTTGAGTAAAAAAGTTTTGTATGGAAATAAGGTAGAAAGAGCTTAACTTGGATGTTATTGAAATCCCAAACATGTGTTTTAAAGGACAGTGTTGAGAACATGCAAGGCGGCCTGCAGAGTAGGAGAAAGTAGTTGTAACACATATAAAGACGATGTCAATAAACCTTGGAAATGTCCCTAAAAAGATAATGGAATTTATAACTAGGGCAAAAACCCCTATATAGTCCTCCAAAGAAGATATACAAGTGGCAGATAAGCATGTGAAAAGGTGTCCAACATCATCGCCCGTCAGGAAAATACAAAGAAGAAATGCCTGAACTAAAGCCAAAAAGACAGATAAGGGGCTGAAGAGATGGCTCAGTGGCAAGAGCTTTTGCTGCTCTTCCAGAGTATTGGGGTTTGGTTCCTAGCACTCCTATCAGGATAGACACATGCCAGCTATAGTGCCACCTATAAAGCCAGCTCCAGGAGAGCCAGTGAGACATTCTTCTGGATTCCATGTGACTCTCACACATGGCATACAGTACACATGTGTGTGTGTACACCCCCCGCACACACACACATACCAAGAAAAACATAAATAAATAAAAATAAACCTTATTTTTAAAAGGGACAGATAATAAATAAGCTTTTTAGTTCCTTTTGTCATTGCTGTGGCAAAATATTTGACAAAAGCCACTTTAGGAGGAAGGCTTATTTTAGCTTGTTTTTAAATAAAGCATGGTGGTTGGAACAGGAGTAGGCTGCTCATATCTGCATGTGTTGTTAGGAGGCAGAAAATGGGCATGGGCTAGAAAAACCTTAAGGTCTTAGGGGTCTTCTGAAGGACCCAGGTTCGATTCCCAACACCTGCATGGCAGCCGACAATCACTGTGTGTAACCAGTTCTAGGGGGTTGACATCCTTTTCTGCTCTCTGTGTGCACCAGGTATGCGTGTGGTACATAGACATGCACGTAGGCAAAACACCCTTGAATATGAATATAAAATTCAAAACAAAACAAAAACCTCAAGGCCCAACCTACTTCCTCCAGTGAGGCTCCACCCCCTCAAGGTTCCATAGCCTTCCTGAATACCAACTGGGGAGGGACCCTGTGTTCAAATCTATAGCCCGTCTTTCAATCCACAGCACAAGGGTTGTGAAGATGTGGATAAAGAGTTCTTTACACCGGGTGGTGGTGGTGCACGCCTTTAATTCCAGCACTTGGGAGGCAAAGGAAGGCGGATTTCTGAGTTCAAAGCCAGCCTGGTCTACAGACTGAGTTCCAGGACAGCCAGGGTTACACAGAGAAACCCTGTCCCCCCCCCCAAAAAAGAGAGATCTTTACATACTTATGGGAATGTAAAATCCTGTAGCTATTTTGGAAAATAGTTCCTCAGAAGGAATTAAATATGCTGTTAACTATTCCAAAAGCACTATTAGAAAGAAAGTACGTATCTCAGCCTACCTACAAATGCTCCTGGCAGTAACAGCCACAAAGCTCGTATAGTTATTCCAGATGTGTATCTGCCCATCAATGGATAAAGAAAACATGGTAGGTGTATGATATCTATATGATGAAAACTTACTTAGCCCTCAAGAGAAAAGGCAAGACAAGAACAGCCTTTGCAAACATAATAGTAACCGAAAGAAACTGGTCACAATCATACAACAACATGCTATATAGTCTATTTATAAAGTGGCCAGACTAGACAAACACACAAAGGCACAAAACAAAGTCCTAGTAGCCAGAGTCTGAGGGAGCAGGGAATGACGACTAGTGGGCGGGGCTTTCCCTTTTAGGGTGATGAAATGTTCTAGAATTAGATAATGGTAACATACGACCTTGCCGATATGGTATGGAATGGTGTATTTTAAGGGACCACATTTTTTTGTGTGTGTGAATTGCATCTTTTATTTTTTTTTAAAAGCTGGAGAATGGGAAATGCTGGGGTGTAGGGGGTCAGTGTCTACTTCCAGTGAAATTCTGGATAGGAAGTAAGGACAAGATGATGACCATGGAAGAAAGTCCCTAGCAATGGTGGTTGTGAGCAAGTATTATGAGTTCTGCTGGTATTAGAAGGTCAGGAGTGAACAGGAACATCTGCGTGGCAGCAACTGGAGCATCTCTCTATAGCTGAGAACAGGGAAAAAAAAATACGGTGAAGGACCTGGGACATGCTACCCTGACCCAGCAGTCTGCATCAACATGGCTGGTGATGGGTCATGTGACTCCATGACATGCAGACTCCCACATAGAAGATTTCCGAAGACACCTTACCTCTGAGCCATCTGGGCTAAAACCACGGAATTTGAATTTGATAATAATCAGCCAGTCCCCAACAAGAAATATTTTAGAAAATAACTGGCCACACTCTTTGGGAGTATGAAGGCCAGGGCTGGAGGGATAACTCAGCCACGAAGAGCTCTTGTTGCTCTGGCAGAGGAGCTCCCACGTGCTGGCTCACAACCATCTGAACTTCAGTTCCCGGGTATCTGCTGCCCTCTTCTGAGTTCTTCAGACACTGCATGCACATACTGCACATACATACACACAGGCAGCAGACACACACACACACCCCCCCACACACACACACACACACACTTTAAAAGGTGATATTTAAGAAGTTGAGCAGAGCAGCAGCAGCTGAACCATTTGGCAACTTTTTGCAAATCTCAAATGATTTCAAATTGAAAGTTATTTTTGGAAGTCTTTGAGTCTTTGAGTGTCTTGAGGCCCACTTTGAAGGGCGTAGTGTGCAAAGCTGGGGTTTGGAGTCTTGTAGGCCTTAGTTTCCCCTTCTGTGAACTGACGATCGTCAGGTCCTGTGTCAGGGCATCGCTGGAGTGGGCAAAGGCAAGGGCAGGAGACTCAAAGCTCAGAACCTGCAGTACAGTTGCTGTTGAGTAAGTCCCAGCATTCCCCAGCCATCCAGGAACTCAGAGAGATTGTTGGCCTCAGTTCCCACTTCCCCTCTCCTGAGAGAAGGAGATGGAGAGAGGGAGAGAGAAAGAGGGAGAGAGGGAGAGATGGAGAGATAGAGAGAGAGAATGAATGAATGAATGAATGAATATGTATCCTCTCTTTGGGGATGGTTCAGCCTGGCAAGGAGCCCTCCCAACGTCCTGGCCTAGTATCTAAGAAAAGGTGTATTCTGGGAGAGGTGGGGTTTTGCCTGGAATTGATGGTGCAGAGGCCCTGGCAAGGGCAGAGAGCACCGTAGGGGCCTCGGGGAAGTGGCCTGGCCTAGAGGCTTTCTCACAGGCTGTGCTTGGCAGGCCGCTTAACTTTGCACCAGCTTTCAAACAAAAAGAGTTTTTAGACACAAAAGAAGGCTCAACCTGGTCACTGCCAGGCCTGGCTTGGCATTTGAGTCCAGAAATTCAACTTGTTGGAGCTCACAGACAGCCCAGGCCATCCTGGGAGCTCTCCTGCCCCTACTCAGGAGTGCCAGAAACCTGTGTCTGAGCTCCAGCCTGCTCTGTTTCTGACCTGGGTTCCTTTCATCAGAGGTAGATTGGAGCCAGCATCTGGGGTGTGGATTTGCTGAGCACAGAACCTGGGCTGCAGGCCCACATGCTAGTCCTTGCACCTGTCCTTAGATACAGCCTCTCTCTGCTTTGCAGAATGGTATGTGTGTGTGTGTGTGTGTGTGTGTGTGTGTGTGTGTGTTTGTGCTGGAGTGGTTTTCTTAGCAGATTACCCTTCCTCTAGCTTTACTGAAATGTATTAATTATGTATATTTACCATATACAATAAGGTATCTTGAAAAAATACACATTTTGTTCTCTGTGTCTTGGGGCACTGAGTCCAAGCACCAACCAGCTGAGGACAGAAAATGTTGAAGAGTGTGGTAAGCTTGCAAAGGTGTCTTTTCTTGTCACCGTCCCCTAAACAGTATAGTATACCAAATGTTTATGGCTCAGCACTTATATTGTATTAGGTCTGTGTATTCTAGTTATGGTTTAAAGTAATGGGCAACATGTGTAGTTTCTACACAAGCACTTCACCATTCTGCAGGAGGTGTGTGCTCATCTGAGGGGTACCCAAGGGGATCACAAAGCCAATGTCCTAGGAGTACTGAAGAGAACCATTACATGTGTTCCCAAGCCTCACTGAGATATAATTGACAAATAGAAATTGTATATATTTAAGATATACAGAATGTTATTTTGATAGGTAAATATATTGTAGAGTGATTAATTAACATATCCATTATCTTACATAATTATTTTCATATCTGGCAAGAACATTTAAGGGCTACTCTCATAGTGTTCTTTATTGTTTGTTTATCTTTGGTTTTGCTTTGTTTTTTTTTCCTGACAAGGTCTTACTATGTAGCTCTGGCTGTGTATATAGACTAGGCTGGCCTTGAACTCAGAGTGCTAGGATTAAAGGTGTACACCACCATGCCTGGTCTCATAGCAGTCTTCAAATTTTCTAACTATTATTGTTATTATTTCTGCAAAGTCAGGGCTCACAATTAGCTAAGTACTCTACCAGTGTGATACATCTTTATCTAGCCCCCCCCATATATTATCAAGCATTTTCAAATAAGGCAAAATAGATACTTAATTTTTTTCAGCTTTTGAACATGGCTTTTTCTGGCTCTTTTCTTAAGCCCTTCTCCCAGACCAGATGCTCACTCAGTACATATACATCAGGCAATACATCATGGAAAAGCCCCTGGGCAGCCTGGAGAACACTCACCAGAAATGAAGGGAAGCTATTTACTAGTGAAATAGTCAGGTGTATGAAGAGCCAACGACCGGGCAGCCTCATGTTAGCTTGGCGGGGATCCCAATGGGTGCCTGGCACATTGCTGGTTTAGACTGTATGCAACATGTTAGTTTGCCATGAAAAGGAGGGCACCACAGAATGTTGGGAATGAGGGGTAGACAGTCAATGGAATTGCCTTGCCCAGAAAAGGAACTTAGCAACTGTGTTAGCATTTCCAGAGAGGGGTTTCTGTCTGGCTGTACGCTGATGTAAGAGATGATTGGTAGAGCCGTAGCACTCACAGAGTGGATTCCTGATGAGCTGAGATGTTATTATCTTCAGGGTAGTCACTTAGACCTCTCTGAGTGTGAAAGCTCATGCTGTGACTAGCACCCCATGTAGGCTTGCACAACCTGTTTCATTGGGGTCATGGCTTCTGATGGCTTCTGAGATGAAGAGGGGGAAGGGGAAGGGATGTGAGGGAAGAATTAATTTCCCTGCCTTGTCGAGGGGTGGGAGCCTTTCTTAGGGATGAAAGCGTTTTTCAAATAAGGCAGACTAGGTAACTATTTTCAGCGTTTCTGGCTCTTTTTAAAGAGTCATGCAGCATTTATCAACAGGTGTCTATCAGCGGTGGCAGTGGGGTTTACAAGGGCAAGAGAAAGAGAACTGAGTATCTGCAGTGAGCTGGCCATTTGAGTTTGGCCAGAGAGGAGGGCCACCATGCCAAGTGGTTGGGACATGGAGGGGCTAGGGGCTCAGCTACTCTGTCTCCGCAGAGCCCAGCTGTCCGTCAGGAACACAGGCTTCCAGCGGGGCAGCACAACCAGGGCTTTGGGATGCTAATGGATCTTTAGGGAAGCTAAACGGGGCATTTCTGTCCCCACAAAGGCGAGAAGTGAAGGACGAAAGGAATTTTGGTTCTGAAGTTTCCTCAGGGAAAGGCCAGACAAAGGTGGTTTAAATGGACAGTGTAAAGTTTTATCTGTTGTGACAAAGGGGGATTGGGCAGACATGCTGCCTTGGCAGCTTCCTGGAGGGGTTAAATGGCTTCCAGGGTGGATCAGCAAACTGGGGTTCAGGCCCCATGGCTAAGAGCAGCCAGTTGATTTGAGGACCCCTGCTGGTGCCCATGTAATGGGAAACACTCTGCTCCCTTTGTTGCATTCATTCATACATCTATTCAGTCAGTCATTCACTAACTCATTCATTCACTCATCCATCCATTCATTCATTCATCCATCCATTCATTCACTTACTGGCTGACTCATCCATCCATCCATCCATCCAGTCACTGGCTCATTCATTCATCCACTCAACCTTCAGTAACTATGTTCTGGAGCATTCCAGAAGGTCCAAACACAACAGTGGACAAGGAGAGTCTCTACTCTCATGGAGTTTATACTCCATGTGAACAGGTGTTAAAGAAGGGTGGAGAGAAGGAAGGAAGGGAGGGGGAAGGGAGCTCACGTTAGTGATCAGAGGACACCTTAGACGAGGCGGAGATGGCCTAGCCCAGGAGACCATCTCTGTAGAAATTGGAGACGAGACCATTCCATGTCAGGAGAACAAGTGTGGGAGTCTGGAGGTTGGAAGGCACTTGCCTTCATTGAGAAATGGTAGTGTGGAGAGGGAGGAGAAAGATTGGGAGACAAGAGGGTTGACATCCTGTGGGCACCAGGAGGAGCTCAGATTGCTTCTGAGGGCTGCAGGGACTTGTTAGGGTTTTCAGGTCTGATGATCTGGCTGGAAGATAACAGGAACCAAGGAAAAGCAGGGAAGGGCCTCTGGGTTGGTGGATCTGAGCTCCGACCCTTCAGATCTGGTCCAATGCCAGTGGCTCTACCTGGAGCCTGGCTTCCAGGCCAAAATGCAACTCTCACCTCAAAGAGGATAAGAGGCCATTTATTCTAGAGCCAAATATGAGTGGCCATAGCCTTGAGACACAGATTCAGGTTTCGCCAAATTCCATGTTACAACACTGTAATAGTTATGCCAAGTTTTATATTAATGTAACAGAGATAAACCAAAACACTTCAAATGCACTGGTGGGAACATTAGGTAGGCGGGGTATAGTAAAGCAGAGAAATCTGCTATTGTCCTCAGGTGCTGTCTGATGCCACTCTTAGCTTGATGGTTAGTAGAAGCTAGTGGTCAGTTAAGTTACAATAAACTCTAAAAGGTTTCACCTAAAGTTAGTACAGATGTGGGCAAGGAATAGCAAATAAAGGGTTATAGATAGATCACAATAAGTTATGATCAGACTCTGGACCTGTAACATTTGTACTCTCTACACCCACTGCAATTCTGAGCAGCTAATCAGCTTTCCGGGACCTCTTGTCTTTGTGTGTAATCCCGAGGATGGCTCAGCACAGGATGAGGCTGAGGTGCATGTTGCTGTGATGTGGACTACTGTCCATGATGAACATGGCCATTAATTCAGCTCATTGGGAGCATGTTTGTGGCCCTGGGGTGTGACACGTGAGCATTTGGCCCAGCTTGCCCATGTTCTGCCCTGTGAGATGTGTTGAGGACAAAGTGCTCCGAGCCCCTAGGGAAGACTTGGCATTGATGAAGGGGAGCCTTTTGCTAAGATTGACAGGAAAGGTATTCACACCCCCGGCAGCTAGCTGTAGCTGTGAACCTTTACTTTCCTCTAGGGGTGTTCACACCCCGGGTGATTGTTTTCTTTTTCTTTTTCTTTTTTTTTTGAAGTCAATCCCTCTACCCTACAGGACATCTCCTATGTGTCTCAGTTTTTTGACTTGAGTTTTGTGACTTAGGTTTAAGCAGATATAGCAGGGAAGCAGGAGAAGTAAAACAATGACATCACCGAGGTGGGGAGCACCTTACCTCTTTGGAAGCCCAGAAGCCTGGCTATGGCTTGGGTATAGTTTGAATGTGTTCCCCAAAGATTGATGGGTTGGAATCTTCCTCCCTGTGTGGCAGTACTGGGAGGTGGTGCCTTTGAGGACCTATGGGAGGTCCTTAAGTCTTTGGCTGTGTGTGTGTGTGTGTGTGTATGTATCCAAAGATCATAGATATATGTTCTTTTTTAAAAAGATTTATTTATTTTATGTATGTGAGTACACTGTAGCTGTACAAATGGTTGTAGTTGTTGGGAATTGAATTTTTAGGACCTCTGCTCACTCTGGTCAACTCTGCTCGCTCCAGTCAGCCCTGCTTGCTCTGGTCAACTCCACTCGCTCAGTCCCTGCTTTCTCTAGCCCAAAGATTTATTTATTATTATACATAAGTACACCGTAGCTGACTTTAGACGCACCAGAAGAGGGCATCAGATTTCATTACAGATGGTTCTGAGCCACCATGTGGTTGCTGGGATTTGAACTCAGGACCTTCGGAAAAGCAGTCAGTGCTCTTAGAAGTCTTAGAAGGGATTGGCTTCTCTCTGGTGTTCTGTTTTGAGAGCTGATGCTATCCTCATGAGGCCTTTCCAAAAGCCAAAGCCGTGGGGCAAGCAGCATTTATTTGGACATTGAACTTCCAGAACTGGGATCTAAACAAACCTCCTCCCTTTATAAAGCATCTAGGCTCAACTCTCTCATTAGAGTAGTATGAACTGGATTTATACAGAGCTGCTAATGAGTGTGAGCCTCGTCAGAGTGTCCCGAGATAATTCTCTGACGCCAATGAGAATGCTTTCAGCTTTCCGTTGACTGGTTTGCAGTGCGGACAAACTTCTAGTGGGGGGCTGTGGATGGGGGCGGCGCACAGGCTGACAGAGCAGGAAGCCAGTTGGAAGATAAGTGTAGTTCAGTGGAGGCTCTGGCCTCAGTTGGCAGAAGAAGGTTGTGTTGTCTCTTGAAGGGGAAAGGGAGTGGCTTGGGGACTGGTTCAGTGCAAGGTCAAAGAGACCTGGAGACAAGAAAGAGTAAAGAGTGTTTAGTGGTCTAGCTGAGAGCTCCACGCTCCCATTAGGGAGGCAAAGAGAGACCTTCCCGCCAACCCCCTGCACTCCCATGGCAGTGTGTGGGCTGCCTTCTGGCCTCATTTGGCTTTCCAGAGCCTCCTATCTGCAGGATTAATTTATATTATTATATGTTACATATTATTATATGTACAGACTCATATAGAAACACAGTTGGCAAGCCATGTAAAGGTTGAATGAGCTGCTACAGCAGAAGGTGATGTCAAAGGGGACGGGGCCTGTAGTGTGTCAGCTTCTTTCCTTCTGTGAAGCTCTACCATCTGCTTCTTCCCCTTACTCTACTTCTAAAAGGACCAGACGACCCGAAGGCTCCTCCACCTAGTTTTCGACATCACTGAATATTGCCATATCAACAGTAGGTAACAGGAGTATGACACCAAAGTCTCTTTGCTAGCCATCCCAGGTGCTGGCTTCTCCTGGTGACCTGCTCTCTACGGGCAGTGGTGTGACTCATGGCCGCCCTCCTGGCTCTCGGGTCGGCATGCCCACACACCCCTGTTTGCATTGCGTTCTCAGGTAGTTTGCATTCTGCTGTGCCTTGGCTGTGGTTTCTTCCTTGTTTTTATAGTGCCTCTGTGTATTCATGTTCACCAAACACGTCCATTAAACTTTGAGTGAGAAGGCCAACTTGTTGACCCACATTGAAGCCTCATGATTGGATTTGAGAGCCTGTGTAAGGAAATACATTTTCCAGAACATTCTGCCTGACTCCTGGAAGTGTGGCCTTTTTATTTGGTAGTTGTGCTAAAGGTGGAATTCACACATGTTGGCCATGTTCCTACCACTGAGCCACACTGCCAGCCCCTTAAGTTCAGCATTTATTTCATCTCAACCATTTCGAATAATGGTTTAATTTACTGAAAACTGCACATTTTACCAACCTGTCTTTTAATCCAGAGTTCCCGAGACAGACCCTGGTCTTTTCTCAGTGACTCATGGCCATATATAAGTTATTAACCATTGAGGCAGAGTCTCACTCTGCAGCTCTGGTTGCCATGGAACTTGGTTACAGATCAAACTGGCCTTTAACTCACAGTGATCCTCCTGCCTCTGCCTCTTGAGTGCTGGGATTAAAGGCATGTACTATATCATGCTTGTCCTATTCATTGTATTATATTGAATATGGTATTGTATGGGAGGGCACGCAGCCCTATGATCTGTCCCTAAATGACCGCAGGGAGTTGAGCTTTAAGAGTTGGCACTGCCTTACTTTTCTTATCCATAAGAAGGGATAGTCATAGCTGCCTTGCAGGATTTTTATAAGCATTTGGGCCTATATAAAATATTTGGCTCATGAAAGGGTTTTTTTTTAAGCTCCTAAAGGTATCCATAAGAAAAAAAAACCAGAAATAATGACAACAGATTGAAATAGGCTGAATATTTTCCATCCTGAATTATTCTGTGTCTGACTGTTTTCACTTGGGAGCAGGCATGGGTATTAGTGAGCTTTGCACTCAGCATTAGTCTTTGAGGTATAAGGGAAACAGTTATGAGACTGATGGTACAGCCTTGGAAGAGCCCACATCTTGGAACCAGATTGCTTGAGTTCATGCATGCACAAGGCTGGGTTTGCTAAGAAGCTAACTGACGTGCAGTTCTGCCTACAAATAACCCGTGGGAGAGCAGAACAGGTATCAATTGAGCTTAGATCTGTCCTCAAAACAAAAACAACATAGTCAAAGTTTGTTAGATGGATGTATTAAAATGTCATAATAAAACCTAATTGTATGCAATAGAGGAGCTAAAGAAAAGCCAGATCAGGGCTGGGGGTGTAGCTCAGTTGATAGAGTGCTTCCCTAGCACACACAAAGCTCTGGGTTATCCCAGCACTCAAAGAGGTGGAGGCAGGAGGGTCAGAAGTTAAAGGCTAGCCTGGGTTACAAGAGACTTGGCCTCAAACAAGAGCAGCAACAAAAACCACAAATTAAGCGTAGAATTGTTGTATGATCCAGCAATTCGACTTCTAGATTTACACCCCAAAGAACCGAAAGCTGATATACAAAACAAGTAACTTGCCCAAGAATAGTCAGAGTGCCACCCTCTTTATGGTAGCTCAAAGGGGAAAAGACTCAAATAAATGCCTGCCGACAATTGGGGGGGAGGGGGGACAGCAAAAGGCAATGTATTCACCAGCAGAATAACATCCAGCTACAGCATGAACAACAAGAATATTACACCAAGCGATGAAACCAACACAAAAGATCACATATGTGAGCATGTTTATGGGAAGAGTCCAGAATACACAAAGATGAGTGGCTGCCCGGGATTGGAGGAAGAGGAAAATGGGTACGAGCTATTCTTTGGAAGTGATGAAACCGTTTTGGACAGCAGTGGTAGTTGTGGGATATCGTGAATGTCCTAAATGCCACTGAATCTGTCTCAAATGGTAATGTTTATGTTAGACAGATTTGACATTGGCTTAGAAGGAACTGATGTAGATGAGAAGACCTAAGAGGGTGTCTCAGGTTTCTATTGCTCTGACAAAACACCACGACCAAAAGCAACATGGGGAGGAAAGAGTTCATTTCATCTGTCTTACAGCTCTCAGGTCACAAGCCATCACTGTGGGAGGTCAGGGCCGGAACTCAAGGCAGGAACCTGGAGGCAGGAGCTGAGGCAGAGGCACCACTGAATGTAAAACAGTTTGCTGGTTTGCTCCTCATGGTTTGCTCAGCCTGCTTTCTTTTACACCTCCAAACAATCTGCCTGGGGTTGGCACCACTGAGCTGGGCCCTCCCACATCAACCACTCATTAAGAAAATACCTCAAAGGCTTACACATACAGCAAGTCTTAGGGAGGTATTTTCTCAATTGCGAGTCCCTCTTCTCAGATAACTCTAGCTTGTGTCAAGTTGACAAACTAACCAGGACAACGGACCCCTTGCCACCTTGAAGACCAATACAACGCCATCAAATAATAACCTCTCATTTCTTGTTTATTCCCAAGATCTCATATTAAATATCTCAGTAAAGAACATAGAAGGCAAGTCTCCCTACCAAACTGTGTGTGGTGATATGAGCATATCTGAGAGTACTCAAGAACGAAGAGGGAGTGTCAAGGCAGCCAGGATCTGTCAGAGGAAGCTGGATATAACACCCAGTGCATATGTACAAATATGTATGTGAATATCGATACAAACCATGTTTATTAGTGTAGATTATTTGAGGATTAATGAATATAATAGAAGAAAACCAAAACCAGCAGTCTGGGGTGACGATGTTAACTGCCTCATGAATATACAAGCCATGAGCTTTCAGGACATGGTCAGTAGACAGTCCAGGGAGTTATAACACTTTTAACAGAATGTTAGATTCTTTATCCATGTTGTAAATAGCCATCCAGGGTTTAAGAAAGATAACAAGGGCCAGGCAGTGGTGGTGCACGCCTTTAATCCCAGCACTTGGGAGGCAGAGGCAGGCAGATTTCTGAGTTTGAGGCCACCCTGGTCTACAGAGTGAGTTCCAAGACAGCCAGGGCTTACACAGAGAAACCCTATCTCAAAAAAATAAAAAAACCAAAAAAAATCAAAATCAAACCAACCAACCAAACAAACAAAAGAAAGAAAGAAAGAACGATAACAAGGAATATCCAACAAAGGTTTGGGGGGAAATGTAATTTAAGAAGGATAAAATGGAGGAAAATAAGCCCACCACAATAGTCTCAGGTGAATGTTATTGCTTTGTCCTGCTGTGTTCTCCTGGACTGATAAAACTCCCACTCTGGTGGTTCCATCGATGCCCACAGCTCCTCTGTGGAACTGGTGGAAGAGGTATGGGAGGGGATTACTCCAAAGACCTTTTTTGTCAAAGTAGAGGACTAAATGGCAGGAGACAAATGGTGTGAAGAAGGGGCCTGGTTTTCAGCATGTGCACGGGATGAGGATGATAACCGCCTAAAGGGACCAGTGAGGCTGGACTTTCTAGGGACATTCATCCAGGGCTAGAAGTTGGGCACAGGGTCTGGGGGATGGAGCCGGAGTGTGATGACAGATGGCAGGCAGGTGGGGCATGTCCATTGTGTCTGGGGAGTGGTTAACCCATTTTGGCTTCACCAGAGGCACAGATTGCTTCTCTGGGATAGCCTGGGGCAGGGCTCCAGTTCACTCCAGTGGCCAGTGAATGTCTCAGTTGAGTCTCAGGCCCAGATACTGACTGCTACCAAAGAATCTTTAAAGTTGTCTTTGTGTTGTGATCACCCCAGACTTCTCTTGGAATGAAGTTGTCCCAACTCTAAATGAGAGGTCATGGCCCAACAAAAGACTTTTATCCTTCTTCCTGGCTAGAGCAACAAACTAGAAGAATGTTGTTTCTGCGTCAAGCCCAAAAAAATCGGATCTTTCAGATGCCATGAAGAGTTCACGGACTCTGGACAAAATGTCTGAACTTAGGCCCTTCCTGGAAATTTTAGGCAGAGTGATTGTTAAGCCAGACTGTGTCTCAGGGTTTTTTGGGCACATTGTTTGAGACCTCTGTCCAATTCTCCTGATGAGCTATGGCTTCTCCAGGTGTGCACTTAACACTTGATTTTTTTGCAGCCTGGGGAACCTGCAACCAAGGCAATGAGCCCTCCTACCCTCATTTGAAAAGGTTTTGAAATGCTAATTCTCAGCCTTGAAGTATTCTGACAGCCCGGAACGTTATTCAGGGCAATCAGGCACCTTGATGATTACCCGGCGTGAAAGGTAAATTGCTGCTACCCAAGAAGTCACCTGCTTTTCAAGAGAAAAGCTCTGGGAAAAGAGCTCAGAAAATTGCACTCCAGGATTACTACATTTCTTGTATCTTGAGATGGGGCCATCTGACACGCTGTATCTGTGGGTGTGACAGCGTCAGCTTGTAGTAGAGATTTAACAGCACTCGCCAGCTAGTCCTTATGTTTAAGAAGAAGAAGAAAGGAAGAGAAAGAGCAGGATTATAGTGAAGGTTTCTAGGATCTGTTATAAGCCTATTGAAAATCTGAAAGCACATCTTGGCTACTTACTTTCCACTGAGAAATCATGTCCCAGGGAAGAAACTGTCAGTACTTATGGCTTCCCCCACCTCTCTCCGTGCTGAGGGTGGAACTGGCCCTTGGATGTGCTAGGCAAATGCTCTGCTACTCAACTTCACCCTTACTAAGCCTCTCATTCATCTTTTTATAAGTATTGCTCGGAGAGCTTTGCATTTTTGCCACAATCAGCACAAAGTGGCATTGCTTTTTGGCCCAAAGTGAAGGAAGGCAGGATTTAGCCCCCGCCAAAAGTCCACACTCAGTTATGAGAGGCTAGTTCAACAACAAAAGCAGGCTGGCGCATATCTCATGGAAAGAGCCATTGGCAAGCCAGATGAGTGCAGGAGTGAATTTTCATACGGGGCTTTGCCCTGGGTCCTATTGGTTTCTTCAGTCATTACATAAGGATACAGAACACCCTAGTCACCAAGGTCCTGTCTCTCTCATTTGTTGCTTGTCTGCTCAAAGTCAATCATATTTAGTTTTTCACCATAGTACAGTGGGAAAGAAGTTTATGTTACATTCTAGATGTACGGAAACCAGTTGGCCTGTAGACCATATGGGTTTATGGTGTATATAGTCCTGATTGTTGATTGTAGCAGTTGGTTAGAGTTGTTTGCATATAAATCCTTATGTGCTTTTGTATGTGTGTGTCCATTTCTCTGTCCACCCACCCGTCCTTCCATTCATCCATCTCCCCATCTATTCACCCACCATCTCCCTGTCTCCCCATCTATCCATTCGTCCACTCACCCATCTATCTGTCTATCCACCCATCTTCCATCTGATCCATCACAGCCTTCTCTCTGGCCTGGCCCTCCTCTATCTGACCCATACCTGTTTGAACTCTCCCTAGGGTTCTCTTGACTCTGATGCTGTAGCCATGCCATCCACTCTTAACTTTACATGAAGCCATACAGTGGCTCAGTTTTACTTCTGGTCCTAGTCTGTCATCTGAGTCAGACACCACCAGTCCTTACTCCTCACCTCCTCTTGGATGTCTGTATAATGGGCATCTCAAGCTGCCCAGACCAGTGCTAGGAGAGCCAGTGTGACCCCACTTCCACCTCCCACCTCCCATCAGCTCATTCCTGAGTCTGGTTAGTACTCTCATAATCAGTCTGTTTCATGTCTCTCAAGATGCCACCATCACTGTCCACCTGGACCACTGTGGGCCCCTCCCTGGGCTCCTGTGTCTACAAGTACCCTGGTTTGGTCCATTTCCAGAAGACTGTAATACACTCCGGTGGGGGAAAAATAGTGTCTGTACCTTCCCCTGCTCCCATCATGCCCATGCAGCAGCCATACCACCTCCCTGAGGCCATTCCTCCCGTTCTCCCCACTCACTGAGCTTTTCTGCCTGTGCCTCTCCTGTCTTTGGATGGTTCTTTCTTATTCCTTATGTTTTGATTCAAATGCCTCACTTAGACAGGCTTCCCCTGATCCTACACTTGTTATGTTCATAGCCTTTGAGTGTATGTAACCACATGTTCATGTATGTGTATGTGTGTTCAGGTGCATGCGCACCATGCTTGAGGGGGCCAGGGGTTCACAGTGGGTGTCTTCCTCTCTACATTTGTTTGTTTATTGACAGGGTCTCTGTAACACTGGCTGGCTTGGAATGTGATGTAAACTAGGCTGGCTGGCCTTAAACTTGAGGAGAGCCTGGGGTTAAAGGTGTGTGCTATCATGCCCAGCCTTCCCCCTTGTGTTTTGAGACAGGATCTCTCACTGACCCTTGAACTTAACTGATTCTCAGAAAGATAAATGAGGCAGAAGGGCTTCTGGGACCCTCCTGTCCCCTATGCTTGCATGTGCATGCGTGTACGTTTAAGGGCGGTGGAAGATGGGGGTGCCATTATTTTATCTTACATTATCAGTTCAAAGAAAAGCAGGAAAGCTTTATTTATTTACTAGAGACAGGGTTTTGGACTGGCTTGGAACTTATGACAACTTACCTGCCTTGGCTTCCTGAGTGCTGGGAATATGGGAATACAGAGTGAGGTGCCTCTAATGGCTAGGGAAACTTAATTTATACAGATTATTATAATTATCAGAACTGATCAAAAATGCACAATCTCTCTCTCTCTTTCTCTCTCTCTCTCTCTCTCTCTCTCTT
>NW_022196911.1:63537816-63559574 GCF_008632895.1 Mastomys coucha | reverse complement strand
CTCTCTCTCTCTCTCTCTCTCTCTCTCTCTCTT
Source organism: Mastomys coucha (assembly GCF_008632895.1). Lineage (NCBI taxonomy): Eukaryota > Metazoa > Chordata > Mammalia > Rodentia > Muridae > Mastomys > Mastomys coucha. Next base: position 63,559,541 of record NW_022196911.1, on the reverse strand, counting down.
TCTCTCTGTCTTTCTTTGGTTTTTCGAGACAGGGTTTCTCTATGTAGCCCCAGCTGTCCTGGAACTCACTCTGTAGACCAGGCTGGCCATGAACTCAGAAATTCACCTGCCTCTGCCTCCCAAGTGCTGGGATTAAAGGCGTGCACCACCACTGGCCAGCTAATGTACAAACTCTTTATTCATCCTTTTGCTAACCCCAGAATGCACCTTCAGCCATGATCAAGTAGCTATGGTAAAGTTTTAAAGTCAGCAACAATGTAACACTCAACCATAATCACACTCAAGTGTCTACATAAAGTTTTAACTCAGCAGCAATGTAACACAGAGGAGAATGCAGAAGAATGGACCTCCACTGTGGGTTATTAATACATCAAAACAGATATAATGTAACACACATAAAACAGGAATCTCTACAACAGATGCATAGAAGGGAAGAGTTGAACCCACGGGTGGCAGAAGTGGTGCTGAAATGTCGTGGATGTACTCAGGATGTACTCAGGATGACTGTTACTGTGCAGAACTGAGTGTGAGCAAGTAATGCATATTGGGTTTTAGAGAGACAAAGAAGGACGCTGAATATCTGAATTGAGGCTCTGCCACCAGGGGTATCAATTTTCATTGTGCTAAAAGTGTTTGCCAGTGATAATGTACATTTTCTTTAAATACATTCTAGTTGCGTCCATCTGCTCACCCATCGTGTATATATGCCACTACCATCTTTATGATTCCTTCTCATATAGGTTCAAACCCAAGTCCTTTGGCATGGAAGATAAGATCTCGATTTGTCTCCAGCCATCCATTTTCCTACCTGTATCAGGCCCCCAAACCGCTTCCCCACCCCTGCTTTAAGTTTGTGCTGCCGAAGGTCTTGGATCTAGAATTCTTCAAGGCATTTCTCTGTCTGTCCCTCACCAGTGAGATAGGGGTTGAGACTCTTGATTTGATGCCAAGAGCCAAGTCATCACTTACTGTTCAGATACTAAAACCACCCAACCACTCCTGCCCCCAGAGCTTAGGCTGTGTCACAATGCCTCAGTAGCTCCCAGGACTTCCAGCTCACATGGAACACTTCATAAGTGTTTATTAACTGTATCAGTAAATAGAGAAGTTGAAAGGGGCTTGTATTTCTTTGGTGTGACTAGAGGTCAGGCTATGTTCTGTTTTGCTTTTTTGTTTTTGTTTTGTTTTGTAGGCTGTGTTTCATTTGAGACCTTTGGGAGGGAACTATGCCTTTGGCTCTGCCTATGCCTTGGACTCTGGACATCTTTCCAGCCCTCTAAGTTTACATGAATAAACCCACCTGTGCTCTAAAGTCAGAAGCTGAATTTTCCTCTCCCTGCACATAGCTTCTGGTTTTCCAGCTGCTTCCTCCAGCCTGTGTGGATTCTCTGGCCCTGGGGGATGTGTGGACTGGCTTCACAATCCCATGGGATAGGGGCTGCTGAAGCATTTCACACAGTTATTGAGTTGGAACCTCTTAGGTACCAAGATCTCACTTCCCCTCCTAGGGATTTTCCTATTAAAACATTGGAAAAGGTCTCTTCTACTAGTTTATAGTTTGGGGAATTAAAAAAAAAGTGAATGGAAATTAAGTTTTAAGGATATTTCTTCTTGGTCTTCTGTACTGATCAGTTGAATTCCCACTTTATTGACTTTTTGTTATTCTAAAGGAGGAGGAACACTTTTTTCCCTTCCGATTTCGTAATTAGGAAACCTCCACAGGCTCTGCGCACAAGCTATTTTGGTGACCTGGATTAATCACTTTCACTGTGTTATAAACAAAACAGTGGAGCCAGCGAGGTCATTTCCTTTTCGAGGCGTTTGGATTCTGAGCATCCTCTTCCCTTCTATTTCCCATAGTCTTCAGCTTGGGGGCCTGGCCTTGTCTTCAGCTCACAGATCCAGTGCCTCTTGTTCCCAAATGTGATCTGAGGACAGAATCTAGCCACAAAGTAGGAGTGACTTGAAATAAGAGCAATGAACCTGGAGAGATGGCTCAGGTGTTAAAAGCACTGGCTGCTCTTGCAGAGGACCGGGGTCTGATTCCCAGCACCCACACTAGACAGTTTGCATTGCCTATAATTCTAGTTCCAGAGGTTCTGATACCCTCTTTTGGCCTCCTTGGGCACCTTCATGTAGGTAATGCGCTAGCACGCACGCGTGCACACACATACTCACACCAAAAGAATATGAAAACCAGGAGAAAACTTGCTAGGATTCCCAGTTGCTTCCAAGGAAAGAATTGGTGAGATGGGCCTCTACTAGCAAAGTACTTGAACTTCCTGGAACTCACTCTGTAGACCAGGCTGGCCTTGAACTCAGAAATCTACCTGCCTCTGCCTCCCAAGTGCTGGGATTAAAGGCGTGCGCCACTACTACCCAGCAGCCCTTGAACTTTTAGTGTCCTCTTTGTAGCCTGCTATGTCCCACCTTTGCCTCTCTGGGTGATCATAGTTAAAACCCAGTGTCATGCTATAGATCAAAGAAAACACCCATAAGTCAGATACAACCATCTCCCAGGAAGCTTGAAAGGTGAGTTGGAGGCACTAAGCACCCTTCCTCTTAGGAGGCTCTATCGTCTGGTGGAGTTAAAGGTTGGCTCTGAACCCCAGTCTGGCTTGAAGACCTAATACTCCTTCACCTTAATTTAACTCTGTGACTCTGGACAAGCATCTTAGCCACTCTGTGACTTCATTTCTCTTAGCTATTGGGAATATTATTATGCAGTCTTGTGATTGTTGGTAAATGAGTTAACATTCAAGTGCTTGGAGCAGCAGGGCCAGAGTGAGTGTGGTAAATGTTAGCTGTGAGCCCTGTGGGGTAGTTTTCATGTGAAGTTTGACAAAAAAGGGGAGTTAAAACTGCTGACTTTTGATCCCAATGTTTCCATAGAGCTAAGCTGCTACTGATTTAGAGTTCAGTTTAATATTATTTATTTATTTCTCTCTCTCTCTCTGTGTGTTTGTGTGTGTGTGTTTGTGTGTATGTGTATGTGTGTGTGTGCATGCATGTTTGTGTGTGTTTTGCTGGAAATAGAATCTAGGTCCTTGAGTCTGTAAGGCCAGTGCTCCACCTCTTCTTCACATTCCCCAACCCCGCTTTAGTCACATCCCCAGCCTCTCAATCTCACCTTTAAAGCAGGATGTACTTCAGCTAGGCAGTGGTGGTACACGCCTTTAACCCCAGCACTCGGGAGGCAGAGGCAGGCGGATTTCTGAGTTCGAGGCCAGCCTAGTCTACAGAGTGAGTTCCAGGACAGTCAGGGCTATACAGAGAAACCCTGTCTCGAAAAACAAACAAACAAAAAAACAAACAAACAAAAAAAACCAACCAACCAAACAAAAGCAGGATGTACTTCAAGCTGCAAAACTACCATTTGGTTGAGTCTGGCATCTAATCTCTAATTTGATCCTACTCAGAATTTTCGAGTAGCTACTTGGCCTCCTTCTGCCCCGAACCACTGAACCCTCCTGCCATGTTGCTTCCTACCAGGCCTTTTTTATGTCCCTGACTTTCCCTCACTTATTTCTCCCTCATGAGAACTTTCTAGGTTGAGAGAATCGCCAGAGAAGGCTAAAGGATGATGAACCCAGCTCCCCCTTACCTCCTTCGGTTATCTGAGGGAGCCTGCTTGAGACCTCTGGGGACATAATCCATTTTGGATGTGCCACGGTGGAGTGAGCACTGGTCAGAGTGAATTTCTTTGGAATTTCTCAGGCAGTCCCCGGAACCTCCATACCAAGCTCCTGGCACAGTCCAAGGCTCGCTCTAAGCCTGTTTTGATCACTTTCCTAATCTAATGATAGTTCTTCACATTCTTAGTAATTAGACTCCGTAATCCCTTCATTCGACACTGTTTGACCTTTATCCTAAATTAAAAATTTAAAATATGACTTTAAAATAATCCCACAGGACGTGTTTGCAGAGAAAAAAAAAACAGTGTATTAAAAGAAATTACAGTTTCTAACTCTCAGACTGACTCATGCCAGCCTTGGGTCAGTTGTATAGCTTCAGGTGGCTAATGTGCCCATCTGCCTGCCCAGAGCGGTGCAGAAACCATCCATAAGCTTTCTGGCTGAAGCCTTGAATAGAGTCTGGGAGTAAGAGGAAATAATACCACACATTGGCCAATGTCATGTGGTGTTTCCCTATGCTTTAGAAATGGATTAAAGTCGCATTCAGGGCCTGCTTCCCTCCAGGATTCCCGAGACACTTCAGATTCCCATGTGAATCTGAATGGATGCTGGGGTTTGGCCAAGGGAAGAGAGCATGAGAAGTAGTCTTCTATCATGCCATGGTACTTACCTGTTCTATCTCCTTTACATGGTGCAGGGTCAGATCCCTGCAGGGTCAAGAGAAGCTGCATGACTTCAGGAAGTCTAAGGAAACAGGCAGGCCTGGGAGATGGGGAGGAATCTGGGCTAGAAAGCTTTGACCTTCTTGTGGCTGAGGGCTGGCAAGATGCTTATGAGGCCAGCACTTCATGGGGAGCACCTTTGCCCTGGAAGCCATCATTTTCTTGGGGTCCCACATAGTCCCTCACCCCAGCTTTCTAGCTTCATGCCAGCACCCGCCCTGGTGGCCATGGAGTCTGGGTTATTTGCTGTTTTTTCAAGTGTACACCACACCCTTGAACTGTCTGCCAAGAAGGCGCATTGTTCGTGAGAATTCCTCCCTGGCTCCAGCTAACCCTTAGATGCACTATTCTGGGCTTATGGTCCTGAATTGCTTGCCTTTCTTTCCCTTTTTCTTTTTTCTTTTTTTCTTGAGTCTTCCCAACACACCCCCCTCCCTTATTCTTGCCTTTCCCTAACCCAGTCTTCTCCCCAAGTTTCATCTTATTGTCTAAAAAGAGAGATGGGCAGGGCTACAGGAACTGAGCTATAATCAAAGAGGCCCCTTGACCTTGCTGGTCTACACAGCACCTCTTCCTCCTGGTCCTGGAGAGGAGGCACAGTGCCCCCTGAGCTATGATGGAGGAGGATGGGCAGGTACCCCGGTGAGTGTGTGCCTACATGGACAGCTGATGGGAGGTGACTGGGAGGCGGAATGGCCTGGAAGAGGGCAGAGAAAGTAGGCCGAAGAATGAAAACCAGTATTTCCCTCAGAACAGAGCAGATTAACCTGTAGAATAGAGGTCCTGCCAAACCCAACTTCCTTGTTCCCAGAAACCTTGGCACAGGGGCCCCCCTCTCTGGCAGAGGCCCATCCTCATCAGAGGAACCAGCTAGGCAGCTGCTGTGAGTTTCTTTCGCCTGTCTTTTCTGGCAACCCCAAATGCTTACTTTTTTCCTTCCCTTTTCCTTCCCCACCCTCCTGTAGCAGGGAGTTGGTTCTGGTTAATGTTGAAGATCATAACATGATTACCCTAAAGTCTCATGAAATTAAATCACTTTTCTTCAAAGAGAAAGGGCTTGGGGAGGGGACTGGCTGGCTGGTAGGCCAGTGAGGGGCGAGCGGATATTGAAAGCAGGCTGGCAGCTGCCTGGAGCTCTGCTTAGCGGAGGCCAACAGAACCAGGGCAGCCACACATGGGGGCTGCGTTTGCCAGCAGTGGCTCTGAGGCCTTGAGTTGCCCACCTGTGCCCTAGACACCTGTCTCCTGAGTGTAGGGTCTTGGGGGTGGGAGTTGAGAAGCAGAACTGGGAGTGACATGGGGCGGGGGGTGGGGGGAGAGGGAAGATTCAGGGAGATGAACCTGAAGGATGAGTCATAGGAAAAAAAACACAAAAATGACTCCAAATAAATACCCTAGATGGGTTCTTTATCAGCAACTGTCTTTGGAATTCATAGGGCCACAGCATGGATTTAAGGACAGTACTCCTACCAGAAGAGCCTGCGATTGAAACTTAGCCCTTACAGACAAAGCACTGCCTACAGAGGTAGGCTGGGGCAGGCATGTTCCCTTTATCATCATATATCCTGGATTTGTGATATATTAGGGGTTAAAAGGACCCTGTAGGTCATCCAATATCAGATGTCTCACGAAGTACATTAGCCTCCTATGTACTTAGCCCCACAAGGAATACCCAGCTTCTATTCCATGCCCTCTGGGTATGAGTTCTCTCTCAAAGTCCTTCTCACTTTCCTTCTTGGAGAGACTCTGAGGATTGTACCCATTAATCCAGGTCTTATCTTTGGGAGACAGAAAACAGTGGCCTGGCTTGGGCAATGACTGGTTTGGAAAGCTCTGGCTGTGAATGTAGCTTTGTCTTTGACATATGGGCATCCTGTGGAGGTTCTCACAAAATGGGCACACTGGATCTGACATCTCTTTGAGTGTTTCCCACCCCCTTTCTGGGGTAGTCTTTCAAGGGCAACATGAAAGAGTGATTTAAAGACAAGAGCAAGAGGATACTTCCTTTCCATTACTGCTCACCCAGCACCCTGAACTCTTGAGGGGACAGTGTGCATCCCAGGAGGCTAGGACTCGGTGGATCTGTGAGTAAAGATTGAGGTAGCAAGTAAAAATTGCTGGTAGCACGAGCCAGCGCTCCTGACACAGGCAGTGAGGTGAAGGTCCACCCGAGAAGGCTGTGGAGTTGGCCACTTGAGTTAGAAATCTAATGGTCACAGCAAGGAGACTTGACATCGGCAGGGTGGCTTCCTATGAAAAGTTCAGCAAGTGCATATTTCTGAAGGTTTAGGGATGGGATGTGGCTAGCTCCGGTTGGAGCTGGATGCCGTGACTCATTCTCATCAAGGGTCACCGAGCATCTTTCTGCGCTTGGCCTTGGGCTGAACTCCTCACCTGGCCAGCCTTCTCGAAAATGTGTGTCATTCCTTGCGAGGCAGAGCCTTGGAGCGGGTGAGCGAGTGTGCACATCAGTGGAAACTCAAACAACTCCCAAGTTCCTGAGTTGTTGCCTTCAGAGGTGTGACTGAAGGATGGAGCCCACTTTTTTTGTTTTTCACAAAAACAGACCCAGAAGGATAGGTCCAAATGAACATCCTATCCACGTGAGTAGCCACCTTGGGAGCCGAAACACTTCTTCCACTGGCCTGGAGTGCTGTTTTATCAGCTCCCTGGGGGAAAGCTGGTCTTGTTATTTTTATAGCCACAGTTCATTTTTATCCAAAAACAACATCGCTCCAGCCTGATGCTGAAGTCTGCTCACCAGATTTGACACCCAAGGGTTGAAGCTGGATGTTAGGGCCCTTTTCAGGTCCAGGGCCCAAGAGCAGCCACCATCTGGAACATTCAGACGTCCCTGAGGGCAGCTCCCAAAACCAAGTCTCAGAAAGGCTTTTGGCAGCAGTGATGCTGTTGGGATCAGTGAGCAGTCCTTATTCTGCCTTCCCAACACGCAAAGGTCCTTTCCTAAAGGATCGTCTAGGTGTGGATAGGGATGATGGGGCTTGTTAGCAAGTCAGCCCCACCTCGCCGTGGTTGGGCCTAGTTGCCCGTGCATCCACCATGCATCTGCAGAACCACACAACTTGCCCTGTGGTTTTATTGGTGATGATCTGATTTTGGCAGTCACCTCCTGTGTAACTTACCTGCCACCATCCTGGTAGGGTATCCCTGAGAATCCAAGTGGCCTGAATCTGGGTTCTATGCTGTTGGAGGTGCACTCTTGCTTTGTGTCTTCCCTTGCACTTTCTCTTCTGAGGATAGCCAGTGTAGACCACCCTCACCTTCCTGAACTTGGGTGTCTGTCTGGAGTGTCTTGGCGTACAGTTTAGAGTCACCAGCAGTTTATCACCCGCACCATGGAGCAGTCAGGAGGGAAGACTGGGTTCTGAAGCACTCTTCTCTTTGTCCATTGCTCTTGTCTGTGGAAGGCATGTTTGGACAGTTGGGTGAATGTTGGCCTGGCTGCGCATTCCAGTCCTTTCCTATGTGGGACATCTTAGAATTTACAAAGAAGAGAAAAGGAAAGAATTGACAACAGCTAGAGATACAAGGTCTCCAAAGTGCAGACAGCCAGCCCCTCATCTCCAGCTGGAAATGGCAAGATTCAAAAGACAGAAAAGAAATGGAAGTAACAATGTAGATCTTGGCCAGAAAGAGGGACAAGGTTGGGGCTGTATGTTTTTTGAGGAGCCAGCCCAGAAGGACAGGAGTTCAGATAAATGGGAGGTGAGCAGGAGGGCTGCCAGAAGCAACAGCACAGTGGAGGTGGGGCAGTGGACAAGCAGTCAGAAGGCTTAGTTTCCATTCATTCCATACCATCAGCTCATTTTAGCACTTGGAGCAAATCCTGTCAACCGTGGGAGTCTCCTTATCCTGTCCCCGGGAAACGCAAGATGGACTCAACTCATTGGCTAACGTCTGTCCTGGCCATTGTGCTACACTGCCTCTTAAGGCGATCCTGTGGAGCACACAACTAGGCCTGACCACAGTCAACGTAGAGAACTGACTTTTTAACAAGCCAGAACATCTCATCGCCGTACATTCTTTGGAGTAAAAATCCTCCAGTGCTTGGGCAGCGGTAGCTCATGCATTAATTCTAGCACTTGAGAGGCAGACACAGGCGGATCTCTTGAGTTTTGAGTTCTAGGCCAGCCTGGTATACAGAGGGAGTTCTAGAACAGCTAAGGCTGCACAGAGAAACCCTGTCTCTAAGGAAAACAAACAAACAAACAAACAACCCAAAAAACAAAAACCCAACCAGCCAATCAAGACCCTCAAGTGTTGGGAATGCAGTGTGGGGGCTACGCATTGTTACAACGAGTTTTCCATGATCCAGGGTAAATTCAGAAGATCCATCGGTAGCCATATTATTAGAACAAAACATAGTCTGGGGGAGGGAAGCCATCCAGGAGTGTCAGTCAGATAGGCCCCATTTTAACCATATGCAGGACCAAGAGCTGGGGTTTGTATTTGGCCATCCATCCATTCTGTATCAGCATCATCCATTCCCTGGTCCCAAAACTTGGGGGAGTAGCTGCCCCCTACTTTGTCGGGAGACTAAGCCTGAGAACACATAGCACAGGCTAGAGTGTCTGGGATAAAATCATCCATCCCTGAGTCAGAGACAGTGAGCCAGACTCCCACCTTTTGCAGATGGAGACACTGGTTCAGAGAACTGCCCAAATCTGCCATTCTGGGTGCTTAGAACCAGTCAGTTAAGTTGACAAAAGCCCCTTGGTTTGCTCAAGTGACGTTGGTAGCTCTATTTTCCAGAAGTGTCTTATTTTGAGTCTTTCTTGAGGGTCTACAGGAGCTGATTTAGAGGGGTTGTAACAAATCCAGGTGGGAAGAGGTGGAGCTCAGGAGATGCTTTGGTGACTTCCTGCATCCTGCCTAAGGGTTCTGGGAGGAGTGTGCTCTGGTAGAGAGCAGGGTCTGAAACTTCATGGTTTTGGGGCTCCTGAATCCCTGTATAGCTCAGGGTAGACGGAGGTCATGGTGGAAGGGTGTCTTCTACATCTTCTTTCTTGCTGGAGGATGGTGGAGCGACAGGTGTGTAGTAGGGTGAGCCACAGTGACTGGTGGTGTGTCATCTCCACATTGCTCTGACTACATTGTTGTTTTCTTCCTCAGTTTTGGGGTCCCCTCATTTCTCTTGAAAAGTTCTTACACAGTGAGATGGAGTTCCCCATCCTACAGATGTTGTCAGTTGTGAGCGTGCTATTTCTTTGATTTTTCTTCTTCATCATTTTTTTTGGGGCGGGGGAGACAGAATTCCATATGTAACCTAGATTGCCTTGGAACTCATAATTCTGTGTTAGGCTCCATGCTGGGCAAGGCATTCCTTCCTTCCTCCAGCCCCCTACCCCCATTGAAAACCCTTGTCTTCCTCTAGTACCTTCTGGCTCATATAGCTTCTAAAACGAATAGTCCCCTGGGCAGCCATGTTTTCTGGCTCCAACCCACCCATCTTCAGTCTCCCTACAGTCTACTACTGAAACTGTTTATCTGAGATTTCTAATGACTTTCACAGCCAATCTGTCGACCTGCTGCCTCTCTTTCCTCTCTGAACTTCCGTCCCCTGGGGTTTTAGGAGCATGCCCTTACTCCATATCTCCACTGAGGCCTCAACCATCTCCCTCCTTGATGTGTTCACCTTTGCTAACTCCCAGAATGAGTGTTTTGAAGTGGGCGCCATTCACCAGGTCCTCTATTTGGTCTCTGTTGTGGTAGTGGTGCCAATCATTCCTCTATGTTCTAGTCTTTCTTGGAACATTAAAATTATTATCTTGGGGGGCAACATTTGGAATGTAAATAAATAAAATAATTTTAAAAAACAAAAAATTGTTATATTTAACTTAGAACCCTTGGAATTACATCTCATTAACCAAAATATACTTTATTTGAAGTCTGCTCTCCATTTACCAATGAAGGTAACCAAGGAGTCCCCTCTTGGTCTGATTTGACATCTTGACCCATGGCCTAGTATTATTGACTATGCTTTTGTGATATCTCATTTGCACCTTCCCATTTAAATTGCAAACACCTGAGCACTGTTCAGATTGGTCTTATCCTTTCTACTGGCCCCTCTATACCTCACCTCCCAGACCCACCCGCCCTACAGTTCCATACTTGGTGACAGTGTAGCATATTTCTGGTTCTGTGAAGAAAATGCCCATGGCTGAGTAGTTTATAAAGAGTGGTCACTTCCTCTACTTGCTAGCCAAGTGTGCTACCACTCCACCGAATTCCTAGCCCCAAGGTAGGCACTTCTTCAGCTCATACTTAGGAGCTTGGGAAGTTTGAAAGCATGGGGCCTGCACCTGCTGGGGCGTCTGGTGGGGCATTTATTGTAATATGGAGTAATACAGTAATTATGGAGAGCAGCCCCCTATAGCAAGAACAATCGAGGAAGCATTTGTGTCTCTTCTAAAGCAACTCATAACCTCATATAATCTTAATCACCCTCAAAGATTCTCCCTTCGCATACCATTAGCCTATGAGTTTGGGGATTAAATTTCTTATGTAAGAAGGGGGGCACCTTTAAATCAGGGCACGGGGCAGGAAACAAGCCTGCTGGTGCACAGCTCTGGTGGTCAGGCCTGCCCCTGTCAACATAAACATATTTACTTGTTTGTGGGGTGGGGACTGTTGATGGCAGAAGGTAGATTTATGAGTGACAGGAAGGTGGAGCATTAGAGATAGCTGCCTACAGGGGGACAGAGCCTCTGTTATGTCCTGTTTCCTGACCCCCCCGCCCCCAACCAGTTGAAATTCTCGAAAGGCTAAGGTGGTGCACACCTTTAATCCAGGGCTGGGGAGACAGAGCCAGGTCTGGTTAGATAATTGAATAGGTCGGGTGAATATCCTGGAAATGCATTGGCCAAGCTTTTCATTCACAGCCATCCTTTTTCTTTACCTTTGGGTCTGGTGACCAGGTCCTGTCCTGTCTTTCTTGTCTCCCATTTACGTCCTTAAATGAAGTGATTCCTTAGAAAAAGCTCAAAAAGGTCTCTGAGTCTAGAATCTTCTATGTATTTGTTTTTGTAAACCTCATCTGCTGAGTTTTCACGGGCACAATGGCACTTTCATACTGTTTGTGTTTGTTTGACATAGAATCTCTTTATGTAGCACTGGCTGGCCTGGAACTCACGGAGATTTGCCTGGCTCTGTCTCTCCAGCCCTGGGATTAAAGGTGTGCAACACCAATGATTTGTGTAATCCAGTCAAAATGGGTCATGTTCCCTGGGACATGACTGGTCAACACAGGCCTTTGCCTGCAGAAACTGATGTAGGAATGGATGTGGCCCAGTTTGGTATGACGAAGCATGAGGGGACATTGGCTTTCATAAAATAACTCTTCTAGGTTTGGGAAGATTCTGGAAGGTATTTCTCCATCCTGTTCTTTTGTGGGTCTAGAGTCCGAAACTGGTGCCTTCCTTTTGTCCATGAGGGACACCCACCCTGGTGACACTCGGAGTGCAAAGGCCTCGAGAGGAAGATGAGGGGAAACTAAAGACGGAGCTGCCTGCAATGATCACATGTGTTCCTAGGCCCTGTCCTTTGAGTAGCCCACGGAGCTACTTCTGGATTGCTCGTAAAGACCCTTTGTGTGGGAGGACACAGAAGCCAGGGTCAGAAGTACTTGGGATTGGGGTGGCTCTCTTATGACAGTACTTTAAACACCAAGGTCACTGAGCATATTTCCAAAAGGGTAAATGTAGCAATGAGGAATTGTCAACTTTCAGGAACAGGTATATTGCATGAGAAGAACACAAATACTGCCTCCTCCGCAGACGTATTGGGATAGGGAGAGAATGTTTCTGCAAAGGCATGGGAGGGTTCGGAAGGAAACAGTAAGAGCAATAAAATAAACAAAAACCAAAACAGACTTAAACAACAACAATAACAACAACAAAACTCAACACAGCTGTTCTGTCTAGTCACTTTGTGGGAGGGAAACCCAATCCACTAACTGTCACCATTCCATTTTAGAAACAAGACCCTGTCTTGGGATGGTCCTTAAAGGGCGTGGGCATCTGCAACAGAAGATTTCCATCTGGGGGCGAATTTCCAAGAGCCAATATTCTTGGCTCTGCCGCACTCTGGGAAGACCTCTGAACGTCGCAGCTTGTCGTGCGGAGCTCGCCTTTGGGTCTCTTTGGCTTCAGTTCAGTTCTGGTGCTCCAGGTGATGGGAGGCAACATTCTGCTCCACAGCCTTGAGCAGAAGGCTACAGAAACAAATGCAAGCAACTGAGAGAGAGCATTGGTCAGCTGCAGCTTAGTTACTGGGACCTAGTGCCCCCAGAAGACACTGGCCCAAGCAGAGGATGTGTCTCTCACTTAACAGCAGGGAGGTAGGAGGTGACTGGGTCACAGGCAGCTGTGTTCCATGATGTCATCCAGGACAGACACTCCATCCTCCCCAAAGCAGCCATCCTAGTTTTCCTATTGTCCACCCATCCTCTGGGGTGTGATCCTCCTCTTCCTGTAGACGCTCATTCACCATTGGCCGGCCTTTATTCCTGCCTGCCAGGAATAAAGACAAGAGAGAGGAACAGAGAGCTGTTTTCCTTGAGGGCATGATACGGCAGTGGTGTGCGCATTATTTCAGCTTAGTTCCCAGTACCTCAAACTTCAGAACATGGCTGAAGCTAGCTGTAGAGTGCCCTACCTGCATGGCCTCTCTGCCATGGTTCCTGCCTCTACAGAACAAGGTCCCCAGGTCCTAACAGTTCTCAGCCACACCCTGCCCCCACTAAACCTCAGAGCTTTCATCTACATAGTGGAGAAAGTTGAAATGCCTATCACAGTGACACACAGGCGAGGGTTTTCCCTGCATGGTGCCTGGCAGAGATAGGTACTCAAGTGGTAGCTGTCAGTCAGTCAGTGAACAGATAGACTTTGGGGGCTTATTTGGGAGCTCATGTTTTAGTGGGAGTGCAAGGGTACTGATCCTCCTCATCTAACCTCTCTTCCCAGGTTGTCTTTCTTGTTGCACACAGGTGTCAAGCTAGGTCTCTTGGTAAGAAGCAAGGGCTTTTGCAGAAAGTAGTAGAAGGAAAGTAAGGTTCCTTCCTATCCCACATGGTAATTATTTTTGTTTTTGTTTTTGTTTTTGTTTTGTTTTGTTTTGTTTTTCGAGACAGGGTTTCTCTGTATAGCCCTGGCTGTCCTGGAACTCACTCTGTAGACCAGGCTGGCCCTGAACTCAGAAATCCACCTGCCTCTGCCTCCCAAGTGCTGGGAACCACTGCCCGGCGGTTTTTGTCTTTGTTTTTGTTTTTTGTTTGTTTGTTTTGTTTTTCGAGACAGGGTTTTTTTGTATAGCCCTGGTTGTCCTGGAACTCACTCTGTAGACCAGGCTAGCCTCAAACTCAGAAATCCATCTGCCTCTGCCTCCCAAGTGCTTCGATAGAAGTCGTGCGTCACCACTGCCCAGCCCCCCTCACGGTAATTTATAAAGGTCACTGAATAAAAAAACTAGGTAGCACTCCATTCATTACTTATCAAAAAAAAAAAAAAATCACTTGTTTCCTTTGTTCTTTTTGTGAAGATTTTTCCCCCCTAATGGCAGCAGGTGAAAAGTAGGTCAAGGTAGACAAGCTGCCATGCCATAAATAAAAACTAATAAAAAAAACCTGGAGAGATGGCTCAGTGGCTATAGCACTTATTGCTCTGGCAGAAGACCTGGGCTTCATTCCTAGCCCCCAAGTGGTGGCTCACAGTCATTCCTAACTCCAGTTCCAGAGGATCTGTTACCTTCTTCTGGACTCTGCAGGCATGAGGCACACACGCAGAGCAGCACATCCATACCTGCAGGTAAAGCACACATATAAGATTAAATAAATATAAAAATAAAAACTAACATACATATAAAATAAAATTAAAAAAAACCTAACACGCATATATTGAAATGACTGAGCTGGTCAATGTGTTGGTTAGTGATGAACCACGTGTGTCATGATGATCTCAGGAAGTCGTACCATCTAGTGAGGATGCAAACATCTTAGTGTGCCAAGGTCACCCGTGATGTTTGTGCAGTGATGAACTTGCCTAATGAAGTCGTTTTCCAAATGCATTGTCTGTGGTTGAGCAATGTGGGACTTCTTAAGCATCCGTCTGACATCTTATGGACATATAGCAGAAAGCTCCACAGTCCTCTAAGGAATCCAGTACAGAGGGGGACACGTGACAGAGGTTACAGTGTATGGGACAGGTACCCCAGGAGGGACTCAAACAGGTACTATGGAGCTGGAGAATAGAAACCAGTCGTGAAATCAAGAGAGGCTTCCTAGAGGAAGGGCCATCATTATCATCAACATAGTGACTTTTTTTTTTTTTTTTTCGACACAGGGTTTCTCTGTGTAGCCCTGGCTGTCCTGGAACTCACTCTATAGACCAGGCTGGCCTTGAACTCAGAAATCTGCCTGCCTCTGCCTCCCAAGTGCTGGGATTAAAGGCATGTGCCACCACTGCCCGGTTAACATAGTGACATTGTTGAACACTGTCATTATCACGTGCACCACTGCCATCATCATCCACATTATTTTCATTGACGACAGTTGTCAGTATCACCACCCATCAATACCACCAGTATAATCTTCACTCTTACCGTGGTCACCTATCCTGTGGTCATCGAGCACTTTCTAAATGCTGGGCACCGTCTTCTTTAATCCTTACTGTGACCTTAGGGGAGCAAGTAGATGTGAGAAAGAGGCTCATAAATGTTGGGAAATTTGCCCAAAGTTATACAGTGATCATCTCAGTGTGGCTGAAGCGAGAGGTAAGAGCTGAAGCTGGGGAGTGGAGGTGGGGTGGGGTGGGACTGTCCTGGGAGAGGTCTGTGTGGTGGAAGTGAGGGTGGGATGGGTCTGATCCCGAGAGCCAGGTTGGCCTCTGGATCTATTTTGATGACAACAGAGAGAAGCTACTGAGGGTTTTCAGGGGGAGGGGCCAGCTGGGACTGCTGAAGGACCAGCCTGATTGCTCAGTGATGGTGGAGCTGAGGACAGGAAGGCTAAAGCGGGAGACAGTTGTTGTAGCATTTGGGACAGTGGCTCCAAAGTACCCATTGCTTCCTCTGGATGGGGCTGAGAGAGAATTCTTCTGACCCTATGTATGTGGAACCATCCTTAAAGCTCTCTCCATGTATTCATTTTCAGAAACACCCAGAGGATAAGCAAATCTATCCAGATCATAGATCAAGATGGTTGTAGTCTGGGTCCTCCCTTCTGTGTTCCTAGCCTGCACCCTCCAAAACCCAGGCTTGTGGTCCAGGGGTAGCACAGTTTATCTGAGCATGCCTCTAAAGGCTGAGAGTCTGCCCCTAATGTGTCAGGGTGGCAGGGATGACTCTTTGTGAACACTACCTCCAGGGAGCTCACATGCTACTCATAACACAAAGTCCCAGCTTTACCAGTAGAGCAACTGAAGCTATTTTGTCCAGGCTTTCTGCTGTTGTCTGCCTCCATAGGATTCAACTGGGCTTTCCTGGAGGGCAAAGCTTCCATGACCAGTGCTAAAGGCACACAATAGTGTTCAGTGAGTAGGTCAAAATTACAGCTCCTCCAAACTGGTGGTTGGGAATAGACCACTCTGTAGGGAAGGGTGGGAGTGGGGAGAAATAAGAAATAGCACAGGAGGGTCTGTGGGTGCCTGAGTGGGCATCTATCTGTACTCAGCCTCCACGGTCTTCTGGAGACACCTCTGTGACTTAGTGCCTTACTCTTGACAATTCTGAGGGCTTCCTAATAAATCGGGACACAGGATTCTAGGCCCTGGGCCTGGCAGGGGTAAACCAGCTCACGTGGCAGTACTGGGCCAGACTTCCATCTCTGGGCCCCAGTCTCCTCTTGGTGATCAGTATCCTCGGAGGCACCTAGCACCCCAGTGGCTTAGGCTGCACAGGGGCGGGCCTCAGGCAGATGAGTGGATGACCGTAGCACCATTCCTGGGAAGGTCGTCCATTAGAGGACTGAGACCTTGGGGCAGACTCGGAACCTGGAACAAGTTCAGATGTCACAGATGGGGGATTTTTCTGCATCAGTTATCTTCTTTGCAGGGTTGTGGGTTTTCAGACAGGGCTGGCAGCTTGGCTGAGCCACAGTAACCGAGCTGGCTGAGGACACAGAGTGGAGGACCTCGGGGTGGAAAAAATCTGTCCTCTCCCTTCTAGGATCAGGAGTTTAAATGGTTCCAAGCACAGAGAAACAGGCGCTCCCCGAGTTCCTTATGGTGAGGGACCACGAAACCCTCACACCTGTTCACCCTGCAAAACATGATGTGTCTGGACCACTTAAATGGCTGCCTTTACTGATTAATTTCTCTCAGCGCCATTCTGGACCATTAGTGCGGTGGTGACAGTCTTTGTGGTGGGGAGCTGAAAGACTAGGCTGAGGAGCCCACATTATGTGCTACCTTTATTATTAAGGCAGCAGTACATACTTGGGCTACTTCCTAGTTCCCACCTTTTTAGACCTTTAGATAGCCATTAGAGATATGTCCCAAATTAGAGCTTGTTAATTTCTTGTTAATAAGACACAGCATGTTTTTACCAGAAGATGCTCAAAGATGCTCCCAAACGCCCCCCATTTCTGAATCCCTAGTCAGCTTCTCTCACTGCTGGACAGATACATTTCAGTCAACCCTTGGAAGAAGTATTCTGTGCATCCACTTAGTGTTCTTGCCTTCTCTAGAACCTTCTGTGGCACTCCAGGTTGACCCCTGCAGCACTGGAGACAGGCCACCCATTCCCAGATGCAGTCATGGGCCTTTATCATCCTTGTCCAAGCCAAGGTCTCATCTCCCTGCACCTACCACCAGCCTCCTGCAATTTACAAGGAGTCTTGACTGAGCATTAAGTAGAATTTTTTTCAGAAGCACTCTAAGCTGTGTGGCCACAGCAGTGGGATGACCAACTCGAACAACCCCCTTCTGCTCCCTAAAGCATCCTCTCCTTGTGGACATTTGAGGACAAGGCAGGATGCTGAGGCCCGGGGGGGCAGGCCTGGCTGTGCTGGCAGAGATGGTGTCAATGCTGGACTCCCCCCCACATTCAGCACTTATTACCTTTTTGTAGGAACCGGGCCACAAAACCTAATTTGCCTTACTTGGCAAAGTAGGTAAGGACTGACTGTGCAAGGAAAAGTCATTTAGTGCCTCTGGGAATTTGTAAGTGAAAGGGTGGGAACACCCTTTCTTCGTGCCCAAAGCAGCTTCTGGGGACCTTGGTGTGGCTGGCTTCCTGTGGCCTGCCTTTGCTGGCCTTCTAGGCCTGGGTACAGAAACCAGGCCAAGTGCCTGGGGAACGTTTCTGTGGTGAGGAGGGGAGAATTAGAAAGTTAAATTCAACTCTCATCCAGGAGCCAAGAGAAGGGAGCCAGAAGCAGGGGACCTGAGCAGGCTCAGCTGTACTTTGGGGTCTTGCCCATCATCCTGAGACCGCTGTGAACCAGGAAAGGGATGGCTGCGAGTTAGGCAGCCTCTCTGTGCCTCCCTGCTTCTCCTGAAGGATGGGACTCTCTGTCCCCATCTGTCATGAGCCTGGGGTATGTAAAGTTGACCAGAGGGAAATGGGCTGAAAAAGAGCCAGCCTGAGACAGGCTTTGGATGCCAGGTTGAGAATACTGTGCCAAATGAAAGGTCTCCGGAGCATAGGTCATGTCTCACTTTCCACAATAGGACATCTCCAGAGAATGAGTTGCCTCTCACAAGTGTCCTGATCTGGAGCTTTCTCTCCCCAGACCTGCAAAGTACAGCTACTCCTGTCAAGCTTCCACTTATGTACGATGCTGAGTGTGTGTGTGTGCGTATGTGTGTATGTGTGTGTGTGTGTGTGTGTGTGTGTGTGTGTGTGCGCGCGCGCATGTCTGCAGAAATTAGAAAAGGGTTTTGGTTGGGTCTGCTGGAGTTACAGGTGGTTGTGAGCTGCTGGAAGTGGGTGCTGGGGACCAAACTCTGGTCCTGTCTGAGCCATTTCTCCAGCCTGTTATGGTTTTTGTTTAGTTTTGGTTTTGAACCAAGATCTTACTATGTAGCTCTGGCTGTCCTGAAACTCACAATGTAGAGCAGGCTGACCTCAAACTCATAGAGATCAGCCCGCCTCTGCCTCCTGGGTGCTGGGATTAAAGATGTGCCTCAGTACGCCCAGCTTGTGTTCTTTTTAATTGTTGTAAAACACACACACACACACACACACGCACACACACACACACACACACACACACACACTTTTGCTTCTCTATTCTTGGATGCATGGCTTAGCAATGTTAGTGCTTTGACATCGCTATGCAACCACCACCACCACCCATCCACCCCAGAGGTTTTCGTCTTCACACAATAGGGAGAGCTCTATCCCCAACAGACACTTCCCAGTGTCCAGGCCCTAAACCCTGTTGTATTCTCCCCATCTGAGTCAGACTATCTGGTTACCTCTTTAAATGAGTGTCCAGTATTTATCCTTTGGAGAATAGCTTATTTCACTGAGCACAGTTTCTTCTTGGCTCATATGGTATGTGTCAGAATTCCTTTTTCAAAGCCAAATAATATGCGATTGTACAGCTAACCCATATTTTGTTTATTCATTCATCTGTCTGTGGACATTGACTACTGTGAGCGGCGCAGCTATGAATACAGATGGACCCAGAGTTTCTTTTAAAAATAACTTTTAAGAAATATTTTCTTATTTCAGAAGTGCATTCATTTGAAAACATTTAGAAATGTGGGCAAGTTAAAAGAAAAAAAAATCACACCTTAGTTCATTACTTGGACACACATAATATATATTCTGTTGACATTTTGGTAAACAGATTGAACATTCCAAAAATCTGAAATCTGACATGCTCCCCAGTCTGCAGATGTTTGAATGTTGACATGCTGCCACAAGTGGAAAATTCCACACCTGACTTTACTCTACAGGTCGAAGTCCAAATGCAGGTGTGTGGGCATAGTGGTGGTGTGTTTCCATAATTTCGGCACTTTGAGAGGCAGGAGGATCAGGGGTTCAAGATCATCCTCAGCTACTTGGTGAACTGGAAACCAGCCTGGGCTATGTGAGACCCTACTTGGAAAAAACAAAAACAAAAACAAAAACAAACCAAGGAGCTGAAGAGCTGCATCTGCAGTTAAGAGCTCTTGCTGTTCTTGCCTGGGATCTGAGTTCCGATCCCAGCATACACTTCAGGTGGCTCACAGCTGCCTGTAACTCCAGCACCAGTAGATCCAACACCGTCCTCTGGCCTTGTATGCATATAAGTAAAAACAGATCTTTAAGAAAGAAATCAAGCTGGGCAGTGGTGGTGCACGTCTTTAATCCCAGCAGTTGGGAGGCAGAGGCAGGTGGATTTCTGAGTTCAAGGCCAGCCTGGTCTACAGAGTGAGTTCCAGGACAGCCAGGGCTACACAAAGAAACCCTGTCTCAAAAAAACCAAAAAAAAAAAAAAAAAAAAAAAAAAAAAAAAAAAACCAAAAAAAAGAAAGAAACCAAAACAAGATAAAGTTCAGGTACTGCAATTATGTTCAGCACTTGATAAGATAATGTATATGTCAAAGAAAAATTAATTTTATATTTAGACTTGAGTCAGATCCTTAAGATAGTTCATTATATATTTGCAAACATTCTAAAATTGGGATCACTTCTAGCCCCCAAGTATTTTGAATATAGGATACTCTGCCTAAATATGCATGCATGCAAATTCTCTCTGTCTGTCTCTCTGTCTCTCTGTGTCTCTGTGTCTCTGTGTCTCTGTCTCTCCCTCTCCCTCTCCCTCTCCCTTTCCCTCCTTCCCTCCTTCCCCCCCTCTCTTTTTCTCTCCCCCCGTTGTTTTGATGATTTTTCTGTGTAAGAGCCCTGGCTGTGCTGTCCTGGAACTCAATCTGTAGACCAGGCTATCCTCAAACTCAGAGATCCCACCTGCCTCTGCCTCTCAAGTGCTGGGATTAAAGTTATACACCACCGCACCAGGCTCATTTTGTTTCTTTACTTTTTTTTTTATAAAGACACGTATATAATTTCAACATATATTATTAAGTAACTTACTTCTTTTTTTTTTTCTTTTTAAAGTTCTTGGTATGTATCCAAGGCTGGTCTTGAATTCATGATCCTCCTGCTTCTATTCCCATATGCTGGGATTACAACCTGCTTTTTAAAAATTTACCAATAACTTAATTCTCTTGCTGTATCTCAGTTTTTCTAGCATTTTAGTACATACATACACTGCACGTTTTAACATGTGTTGGGTCTAAAGATTGTTTCCGGTTTACTTGTTACTGACAGTTCAGGGAGACATATCTTAAGAGCTAGATCACTGTGTTACATGTATACGGCTCCTTCCTTGGGATAGATTCCTAGAACCATTGTTGGTGAGTCTGTGGGAGCATACCCCGCACCCCTCTCTCCCCCCTTTTTGGTTTAAAATGAAGATTTCATTCTATATCCTGCTGGTTTGAAACTCACTGAGTAGCCCAAGTTGATCTAGAATTCTCAACCATCTTTATGCCTCACCGTCCCCAAATCCTGAGAATACAGTTATGAGCTACACCAGGCACAATCTTTTCAGACTTTGACATGTGTTGGTGAGTTGCTAGGGGGGGCAGGTTTCACATCTTTGTCAGCAACATCAGAGGAGAGCGGTTCCCTGCTAACCTCTAGCCAATATTGTGTGTTATCATTTAAAAATGTTAATTGGTGAGAAATGGTGCCGTGGTGTGTATTTCTTTGAATTTAAGCGACTAGGACACTCCTCAAGTAACTCTTAACCAGCTGGGTGTGGTGATACACGCCTTTAATCCCAGCACACCGGAGGCAGAGGCAGGAGAATCTCTGTGAGTTCTGTAGTGAGTTCTAGGACCGTCAGAGCTACATAGTGAGATCCTGTCTCAACTTACAACCTTTATGTTCTTATTTCCATGGAAGGGTTAATGTTTTGTTGTTCATTTGTGTGAATTGTTGAGGCTAGAAATGACTTCCCAGTTTATCCTTTGCCTCTGAAGTTTGCTTCTTGTGCTGCTGATATAAAAACACATTTTTATATTACCAGTCAGGTATGTTGGCACATACCTAGAATGGAGAGATGGGAAGATCAAGGTGTTCAAAGCCGTCCTCAGCTCCTTGGCAAGTCTGAGGCCAGTACGGGCTACATGAGACTATATCTCAAAACAAACACACTGGAAAAACAAGCATTTTTTAAAAATTTTAATTTTATTTTATTTATTTTATGAGTACACTGTAGCTGTACAGATGGCTGTGAGCCATCATGTGTGTGGCTGCTGGGAACTGAACTCCGGCCCCCCGAATCCGGCGTAATTCACTGTAGCTGTCTTCAGACGCACCAGAAGAGGGTGTCAGATCTCATTACGGGTGGTTG
>NW_022196911.1:63520233-63537756 GCF_008632895.1 Mastomys coucha | reverse complement strand
GGGATTCGAACTCAGGACCTTTGGAAGAGCAGTCAGTGCTCTTACCCGCTGAGCCATCTCACCAGCCCAGCATTTTTATTTTTTAGTTTTTTTCTAGGGTTTTCTTTTAAATATCTATTTTTGGCGTCATCCTTTGCATACTTTGCAATTACATTATGGACATTTTCATCTACTCTAGACAGTGTACTTCATTTCTCACAGTTTTATCTTGAATCCTAAAATGACCTAAAACCTATTATGGGCCGGAAGTCCAACCTGTTCTTTCCTTATCTGCTCTTCCCTTCTGCTGAATGCTTGGGTCGCTTTCTGGAGTTCTTTCTGTCTAATGATAGAAAT
Organism: Mastomys coucha; assembly: GCF_008632895.1. Taxonomy (NCBI): domain Eukaryota; kingdom Metazoa; phylum Chordata; class Mammalia; order Rodentia; family Muridae; genus Mastomys; species Mastomys coucha. Next base: position 63,537,420 of record NW_022196911.1, on the reverse strand, counting down.
CTTTGTTCTTTCACCAGTACCACACTGTTTTAATATTTTAATTAGTTATAAATAATCATGGCAGGAATCCCATGATTACAAAATTACTTGGCTTGGTCTCTTGCATTTTATTTCCAAATGAAGTTTAAAATGATCTAGTTAACTTAAAAAAAAAAAAAACTCCTCCACGATTTTGTTTGAAATTGCATTGTGTACATAAGAATATTGAAGGAATTGGAATATTTATGATTTTCAATTTTCTCTGGAGAGTCAATGCCACGTGGTTTTCTGAGGTTGGTTTCTGTATGCTTTGATACACTCTCATTTGAAGAATGGTAGTTTCCAGATGTCAACCTAGGAAAGAAGAAATTGTTATAGTTTTTATTTAGCAACTGATCTGCTTGCTGCACTTGGGGGCAGTCTTGGGTTTCATACTCAGCAATGACAATCCTGTTTCTTCCTTTCCAACATTTCTGTCATACATTATCTTTTCTTGTCTTATTGCATTGGCTACATCAGCTAGAACAATTTCCAATACTGGGATGATATCAGGCCTCCTTGTCTTAATTTTGATTTTAACTGTAGTATCTCCAGTACTTCTATTTTTTTTCTCAGCCTTACATTGATTTTTCAGAGGCATTATTAATACATCATCTAATTCTGCCTTACAGTCATGTGGTCAGGAACCAATGGATTTTCCACATGTATTTGATTTACAGGGGCCCCCAACCTCCCTCTTCCTTTCATCCTCTCTACTTTCATTTGCATCGTTGACTGACACATCCTCGAGTCTCTCCTCTCACCCCCAAACTGTCTGTTATCAATTACTTCTTCTTCCAAGAGTTATCCTTCCCCCTTTTTTCTTTTTTCTTTTCTAAACTATTGTGTTAATTGAAGCCATAATTCACAGACGTGGAAAACATTTCAAACACCACAGAAGTGAAAATGCAGGCACCCAGACTCCAAACACTGCAGTACAGTGTTCTCCCTCGTGTGCCGTGTGCTTTTCGGCATGGAAAAGGCAACCTTTGGCTTTCTTTCAGCTGCATTCTGTGCACACAGAAGGAATAGGTTTCGCAGCTCCCGACAGTGCAGGTCTGGAGATGAGGTTGGTACCATTTGTCTGGCCTGCATGCAATGCAGTTCCTTACTATCCTCGGTTAATCTCATCAGCATCCGGTGCAGGTTTATGGAGCCTCTGGACCCTTGGCGATGCTGTCCTAAGTGTCCTGAGATGAGCTTCAGGGAGCAGCTGTGTCCACAAGACAGGGCTACGGTGAGAGGACTTTGTGGAAGGAGGTGGAGCCTTCTAAGCACTCCTGCACAAGGAGAAAACCATCAATCACCCTTAGTGACTAGGATGTGGAGAGCTGCTGCTAAAGACTACCATTGAGATTGACGGTTCATAGACGGTTCATTTCTCTCTCTTCCCCTCAGGCGGTATTTGCTTTTAACCTTTGATGTTCATTTCCTTCTGGTTCTAAGAGCAATGTGTTGATTTGGGGAATTTAAGAAAATACAGAAAGAAAAAGTCAATCTGAAATCTTCCTTCCCAGGGAAAATATTAATAACATTCCAGCATATGTTATTCCTGGTATTTTTTTCCTACTTTTTGTACATGAGTTCCTTTTTTGTTTGTTTTTGTTTTTGTTTTGTTTTGTTTTTCAAGACAGGGTTTTTCTGTGTAGCCCTGGCTGTCCTGGAACTCACTCTGTAGACCAGGCTGGCCTTGAACTCAGAAATCCACCTGCCTCTGCCTCCCAAATGCTGGGATTAAAGGTGTGCACCACCACTGCCCTGCAAATCCATGAGTTCTTAAATGGAATTACACACATTATTTTGTGTATCTCTTCAGTAGCCTAGGAAAAAGTTCTGAATTCAAAAATGCAAAGTATATGCCTCATTTTCTGTTTAACACAAAGCTGAAAAACCCATAATTCCATTCATTGTAAGTTGGAGACTGTATGTGAGTTTTTTTTAACCCGAGTGGTATATGCCTTTTTATTTGTATTTGTGGGTTTTGGTGGTTTTGGTTTTGTTTATTTGTTTGGAAGCAGGATCTCATGTAACCTGGGCTGACCTCTAATCAAACTGTTCTGCCCAGGATGCTGGGATTAAGGCATGTGCTGTCACACCTGGCTTTTAGTTAGTTTCACATTTTAAGGCAGGGTCTCCTGTAGCTCAGGTGTCTTAGTTCCTGTTCAGTTGATGTGATGAGACACCATGACCAAAGCAACTTATAAAAGAAAGCATTTAATTGGGGGCTTACTTACAGTTCCGTCATGGTGGGGAGCATGGCAGTAGGCAGGCAGACAGGCAGGCAGGCACTGAACAAGTAGCTAGAGGTCACTTCTGTCCTGCAAGTTGTAGGCAGAGAGAGGAAAGAAAGAGGGAACTAGTCTGGCACAGGCTTCTGAAACCTTAAAACCTACCTCCCAGTGACACACCTTTTCTAACAAGGCCACACCCCCTCCAACATGGCCACAACTTCTAATGGTTCCCTTACAGTTCCAGTAACAGGGAAGCAAGCTTTCAAACATAGGAGCCTACGGGGTCCATCCTTACTCAAACCACCACTTCAAAGCCTGCCTCAAAGTCTCTTTGTATAAAAGCCTTCTGTTTTACTTCCAGAGTGCTGGGATTACAAGAGCATTTCACCATACCTCGTAGTATTGTTTCGGTTTGTTGTAATCTGAAGAGTGTTGTTGTTTTTAAATCCAGAGGTAGATTTTTATTTTTTTCTGTCATCCTATGAATTAATGTCTGTGGTGATTTGAATATGCTTGGTCCAGTGAGTGGCATTATTAGGAGGTGTGGCCTTGTTGGTGTGGGTGTGGCCTTGTTGGAGAAAGTATGTCACTGTGGGGGTGGGCTTTGAGACCCTCTCCTACCTGCCTGGAAGACAGTTTTCTCCTGTTTGCCTTTGGAACAAGATGTGGAATTCCCAGCTCCTTCTCTAGTACCGTGGCTGCCTGGATGCTATGATGATAATGGACTGAACTTCTGAACCTATAAGCCAGCCCCAATTAAATGTGTGGCTTATAAGAGTTGCCTTGGTCATGGTGTCTCTTTACATCAATGGAAACCCTAAGACGGCATCTTTTCTCCATAGACTTTTCTTTTGTCATCCTATCACGAGGCTGCAACTTTTCCAGACAGTTCTTTTCAGTGCATTTGCTCTTTGTGGAGACCTCCCTGCCAGCTGTTGCTTGGAGCCTTCTCATCCTCCATGAAGCTTCTCGGATCCTCTATAACTCGACATTTGTTCTCCATGTGCTGTGGTGGACTGCCTGCATTGTGCTTAGAGTTTATTGAAGGTGTTTGTAGCATTCTCACTGTGTTCACAGACTGTACAAGCTACCTGAGGTCTAGAACTGACTTTTATGACTGTGAGCATTTATTGCCATGCTTAGCGCATCGTAGGACCTCAGTAGGTATTGCCGGATGGAGTCCGATTGAGTTTGAGTGGACTAAAGGATTGAAGAGCCTCAGAACAAGCCTAGACATGGATGTCTCTTCTTCACTGACAGCAGAATTCTCTGAATTGTTTGTGGCGTGTGTCCTGAAGAGGAACTCGTTGTTCTAAAGAATTACACATTTTTGTTTATGGCACTGTTGGCTTTTTACATCAGTCATTGCCAACCCGGTGACATCTGACACTCTTGGCAAAAGGCTTGGTGCCTGGGACACTGTTATAAGCAAGCATGGTGAGTGAAGAGCAGGCCAGCTGTGTCTGATCCATTCCAGGGACCCTGGCAGCAACCTGGCCAGGTGGGTGGAGAATGAGCCTCATCTTGTGTAACAGCTCGGTCTTGATTCCATTGGAACCCTAGCTGGGCAGGAAAAGGAGTTGACAGCCCCACTCTTTGTTATCTTGTTGGGATTTCGCAACCTGTACCTAAATCATAGAAGGGAGTAACAAACCTGACCAAGTGCTTAGGTTCATTAGTCATCTGGTAAACTCAAATAAAAGATACAAGGCCCTGCAAAGTACCTGAGATGGGGTGAGTACTTTTGCTGGAGGATATGAAGGGCAGGTGAGATGAACCTCAGGGAGCGGTATAAACTGGCCAGGCCAGTTTGGGGAAACAGCTTGGTACTATCTGCTAATGACCCTACTCCTAGATGTGTGTCCTTCAGGAATATAAATATATGCTTTCCAGAGATGTGTACAGTGGTGTTTGAGACCATACTATGTGTGACACTATGAATAAATGTCCTTTAACAACTCAGCAGGAAATTAAGTGGTGGCATATCATATAGCAGTGCTGTACAGGAATGGCCGGGTCTGTAGTTCCTAAGGACATGCGATGCTTGGTTAACCTAGCCAGACAAGGGCTGTGTGTTTCCATTAAATAAAGTGTGAAGACTCACAAACCTGGTGTATGTTGTGGAGGCAAGAATTGGTTACTCAGGTTGGATGGTGGATGATGTCAGAGGTTCATCTTGGCCTCATACATGCAGATGAGTGCTGTATCAGGAGCTGTACTTCTCTGTCAGCCTAGGGCTCTGGTTCTTATCTGGATGGTAATTCCTGTGGATGGGTTTCCTTTGTGAAAAGTCCCTGAGTGGTACCCTTTATGAGTAATTTTCTGACAAATTTTAAATGTTGATAAAAAGTTGAAAGGTGGAGGCTGCAGAGATGGCTCATTGGTTAAAAGCAAATACTGACTTCTGCAGAGGACCCGAGTTCAGTTCCTAACATCCTCATCAGACAGCTCCAAGGGATCTGGTACACTATTGTGGCTTCCATGGAGATCTGCCCTGTCTTCCTCCCTCTCCCCCTCTTTTTTCTCTCTCTCTCTCCCTCCCCTCTCTCTATCTCTGTTTTTCTTTGTCTCTCTCACACACACTTAAAGAGCTGAAAGACAAAGGTCCATGCCCTCCCCTAGTCAAAAGCCTCATGCGTGTGTATATATATATATATATATATATATATATATATATATATATACCCTTTACCCCAGAGCATTCTATTCATGATGCCAGAGGTAGAAGCAACCCCAGGGTCCATAGACAGTAAATGAATAATCATAATCTGTGACAAATCCATAGTGTGCTTAAGATTCTAGAAGGAAGGAGGCTCTGACACATGCTAAGGTAGGAATGAGCCACAAGGCATTCTGCCAAGTGAAAGAAGCTGCTCACAAGAGCAGAGCAGCCTGGTGAGTCCACTTTCATGAGGTCTTTCAAAGACAGAAAGTAGACATCCTAGGTGGATGGGACTGCTGGTGGGGTAGGGAAATGGGGAGTAAGTGTGTCATAGGACATAGTTTCGTTTGCAGGGAGACAAAAGTCTGTGCATGGATGCAGGTGGCTGTATCAAAGTATCAGTGGAGGTGGGGCCATTGAACTGGACACATAGAAATGGTTAAGATGGTAAATGGTCTGGGCTTTTTTTTTTTTTTTTTTTTTTTTTTTTTTTTTTTTTTTTTTTTTTTGCTTTGTTTTTCAAGACAGGTTTTCACTGTGTAGCCCTAGCTATCCAAGAACTCACTCTGTAGTCAAACAAGGCTGGCTTCAAACTCACATTGATCTGCATGCCCTTACCTTCCTAGTGCTGGGATTAAAGGTGTACACCACCACCGCCCAGCAAGCGTTCTTGTATATACTTGACCATAATAAAATATCCATGATCACAAATGATAATGTGCACAGGAATCGAAGATAGGACAGCCCAGAACAAGAGAGGCTCCAATAGCAGGTGCAACTGGGGAACCCAGGACAGAAGCTCTCAAGACGAGGGACCTGCTAATGGCCTGGAAAGTAGCCATTCGGCCAGACCTGCTAGGCCAGCAGACTGGCATGTGGAACCTGGTGCTTCCACGCCATACAAAATGAGTGTGTAACCCATACTGACTTTGGAGTCGAAGGAGCCTGGCCTTTCTGACTGGCTAGCTGCTTAACCCCAGGACATTCAGCTCTGCCTGTGCTCTGACCTCAGACAGCACCCCTGCCAGCTGCTGGAGCTGGAGAGGTGGCTTGGCCAGGGGAAAGGCAGGACTTCCCCCCTGGGCTTTGTCTTGCTCAGTGAGAGGCTGGGACCACAGCCCTGAGCTGGCAGCCAGGGCTTGCTGCCCGCTGGACATTGCAGAGTCAAATTCCTGTATACTGAGGGCATTCTTGTGCCAGGTTTCTAAGTGGGGAGGGTGGGGGGTGACTTTGGGAGTAAAAACTTGACTTGGTGGGGTCAACCAGAGACCATATTAGAAGGAGAGCTGATGGTTTACTCTCTAGTCGTCAGGGACATCCCCACACAGCTGCCCTTAGTGCCGACCTTTAGGGAGAACCTACGAAACAGCATTGCACCTGGACCAGAGCTTCCAGAGCCAGTCTTCGGGTCAGCCCTGGCCACTCTGGCTGCCCTGTCCTAGGAAGTCTGGCTTCCTTTCTCACTACACTGGCCATCCACTGCTTGTTCCTCTAGGCGGCCAGGTGCCTCTGTGTGCCCATTCTCTTTCGCTCTCCCCACGCCTCCTCTCTCTCCAGGGTCTCAGGTAGCCCAAGTGGAATTCAGACTGGCTATGCATCTGAAGATGACCTCGAACTTCTGATCTTTCTGCCTCTGCCTCCTGAGTGCTGGGTTTGCAAGTGTGTGTTATCACACTTATGTATGGTGGTGCTGGGGACTGAACCCAGGGCTTTGTGCACTCTATGCAAATACTTGGCCCACTGAACTACATTCCCAGTCCCTATTCCCCACCATGCTCCCCCACCCCACCCCAGCATTTGGAGCTAATGTCTGTGAATGATGGCCCTGGAAACTTAGGAACATTTAGGAACTAAGGGGGAAAACGTTTCCAGATAGATGTTGGAGGAGGCATTAATCCAGAATGATCCTTCCTGTTGAGATGATTTTGTTAAACACCTATTGAGGTGTGGGAGTTCTCCAGTGTTTGTGATACTATGCCTGGTTTCTGTGGGGAATGAAGAGATGTGGGCTGATGAAGCCATGCTGAGACATGAATTTGCTCAAAAAAGAACCTAGTTTCTGCTCTCTTCCATCTTCTTTCTTACGTTATCTCTCCGTGCTGTTGTTAGAGAATAACCACTATCCCTAGGACTGGGAGCCTTGTGCTCTAACTTACAGGATAGAAAAGGAGACAGCCCAAAGATGGAGATGGGGGGGTGTGAGTGAGAAGAAGAGATAGGCATGGGAGTCAAATGCCCTGTTTTGATCAAAGCAGGCTCTTCCAGGGGAGTTGAGATACCAATAGATCATCTCCAGCCAAAGCAGACCAGCTAGGACTGCATCACCTGGAACTGGTTGACTGTGTGGATTCTTGGGTTCCCCCAGCCTGTGTCAGAATCTGCCCCTCACCAGGATTGTCCATTGATTTCTGTGTGCACTGAAGTTGGAGGAGACCTGAGTGGGCCACACTTCTGGTTCATTAAACAAATGGAACTCTTAGTACACTGTCTCAACTGGCCTACAGATTTATGCCTGGGTGAATTTTTGTTTGCACTTTGTATCTTCGGGGAATGTCTTAGGTTTTGGATTGCTGAGATAAAACACCATGACCAAAAGCAACATGAGTATGAAAAAGTTTATTTCGTCTGACAGTTTGTAGTTCATCGTCCCAGAAAGTCAGGGCAGGCACTCAAGCAAGGCAGGAAACCTGGAGGCAGGAGCTGGTACAGAGACTGGGAAGGGTGTTGCTTACTGGCTTGTTCCCCGTGGTTTGCTCAGCATGATTTCTTATAGCACCCAGGGCCACCAGCGCAGGTATGAGTTGCGCCCTCCCACATTAATCATCGATAAAGGAAATGGCCTATAGACTTGCCTACAGGCCAGGCCCATGGAAGAATTTTCTCAATAAGATCCCCTCTTCCAGGATGACTCTCATTTGTGCCAAGTGACAAACAGGCCAACAAGCGAAGGACATTTTTATAGAAAGATGTCGGAACCGTGAAGTTCTACTGCCCCTGAGCTGGCACTCTGGAGTGCAGTAGCCTAAGACCGTGCTTCTCAGCCTTCCTATTGCTTCCACACTTGAATATAGTTCCTCATGCTGTGGTGACCCCAACCATAAAATTACTTCATTGCTACTTCGTAAGTAATTTTGCAACTGTTGTGAATCATAATGTAAATATCTGATATGCATTCCCTGTAAAAGGGTTGTTGGGTCAAGACCTACAGGTCAGGAATGGCTCACCTGAAGCTCTGGGTTTGGTTTTTACCACTGAGCAGCTCTCTGGTCCCTCTCACTTCTAAACATTGTGTTGCTCTGTCCCATGACACTCTTGTCACTTCATTCTTACCGCCGTACACTGGTCCCTTAAAGGCAAGGAAATGGAGACACAGAAAGAGAAGTGCTGGCCGCTTACCAAATGAAAGAAAGGCTGGCCACATGATGCTAGCTAGCCTCTCACATATTTGCACTTAAGGATGCTGGGTATAATGCTATATAATTTGTATTTGTGACACTCCAGATTCTATGATTCTGGGGCAGAAGTTATCTTTTAAGTGCCAAATTTGTCTAGCTATTATTACCACATGTCAAAGTGTTCCAAGACATTTTATAACACAAACAATGGAATCTGCGTCCATTTAAGCTTCCATATGCATTTTAATTGTATTTTAATTAAAGACTGAAGTGGAAATTCTTTGTGTCTCAGCCAGTTGAGAGAAAAGAATTTTAGATGTGCAGATAAAATAAATGTGATGTTTGCTGTTCCAAAGTACATGTGGGTGCTCACTCCCCAGTTAGGAAAGAGCAAGCTGAGAAGGAAAGCTACATATAAACATGGAGCTGCTGTTAGAACCCCAGAGCTTTCAGCCTAGGACTAGGCATAGGTTTCCAGGATGTGGCTGACTTCTGTGAAGGTCTTTGTGATTGGAAGTCGTTTGGTGATTGTCTTATTATACTTTTAGCCTAGGTGGGGAAGAGGGTGGTAAACTCCAGTTCATGAGCAAAATCAAGCAGGTACTTTATTGGTACACAACCACACTGGATTCAGTGGTTGATACATTGTAACAAAACTTGTACATCTACAAAGCTAAAAATATTTATTTAGTCCTTTAGAAGAAATCCTTTGACAAACTGGCTTAGTATCTCTTTGAATAGTGCTCCGTAATTATTTTTTTACATGTTGTAAATGGTTGGAACTCATTAATTCACTGGTGCACTCACTTACTGAAGATGGTTTCATCATTGTGGCAAGAAACCTTAACTCAGAAGCTGTGGACTCATGTGAAAAAAAAATGTAATAGAAGATTGTGGACTTGGTAAAAAACCTTCAAGGTTGTAGGGGTCTTGGGTGCAAAGAACAGAATCTGCTAATTCAAGGTGAAAAGGCTGTGCTTAAGCAGGGTTTAGATAATTCAGAGAATTACTTGAAAGACTGAAGCAGAGATACTAGGCTGAGCTTTCAGAAAGACACATTCTCAATTACTATAGAACAAGCCACCAAGGACTTGCAGAGCCAGGAGGTTACAGGCAATGGGGCCATTGTTTACAGGACCCTGGTTCCTAGTACATCACCCTCCCCATGAAACAGTAACTCGCACTTTGGCTCTCTCCTCATTGAGCCACCATCAAAACCAAATTAGAACCTGAAGCACATAGACCCTAGCTGCAAGGGAGTCAGGGAAAGATTTTTCCATCTTCTAACTCATGGGTGTGTTAATCAAAATCTACAACTACTTTCTAGGTTGTTTTGTCTTGAAAGAAAGATTTAAAATGTTCAACTCATCTATTTTACATTCATTTGGGAGGAGTACTTAAAATATTATTTTGTAAACATAATCAATGAGCTTGATCAAAATGCCTAAGGAAGAAGTGGTATGGAAGACATTCCCAGACTTGTCTTTAAGATCTGTCCATCATGCCCCAAAGTCACAAAGTTACCTCCTCCTGTGGGAAGCCTTCTCAAGGTGGAATAGGTGTTGACCTGTAGTCTACATCCTCAGAATGATTTGTACTAAGGAGTTGTGCCTTTCATTTGGTTTTATGTCTCACATTTATCTTCCATGTCTTTGTATGCGTCTTATTTTTGTTGTTGTTGGAGTTCTTTGTATATGCTGTTTTAAAATCCTTTTAAATGTGATGCCAGCATCTTCTCCCACTCTGTCTTGATCCTTTCCCTGTAGTTATTCACCTCCTCTGACATGCTCTTTGCTTCATGTGAATGCTTAGGGAGGCAGAGGAATGCTCCACATCTGGAGCGACCCAATTCAGTCCCTTAGGTCTATGCTAGCGAAACCCTAGCGCGGGATGAGCAGAATTCCCTCTCCTTTCCAAATCCAGGTAGGCTTGCTCTCTTGGGCTATGACGACAAATTGCCACAAACTGGGTGGCTTTTAAAAATGACAGCAGTTAAGTCTCTCACAGTTGAGGAGGCTTGAGGTCAGAACTTAACGTGTTAGGCTCTGAGGGAGGCTCTTTAGTCCCAGCTGCTAGCAGCATCGGATTGATGGCAGGTCACCAGGGCCTCTGCCTCCTGCTCTGAATATCATGCCACCCCAGTCCATCTCTGCCCTTGGTTCTCAGTTTAATGTCCACCTGAAATCTAAGATTACCTTCAGTCAAGAGTCATGGGTATGTCTGTAAGATTGTTATTTTTAAAGAAATTTCCATCTACAGGAACTGAATGTTAGTTCATGGACCCACTTTTCAGGAAGAGTTGAAGGGACATATCCTTACATGAAACACTGCAAGTCTCAGGGACAGCAAAACTAAAAGCCTGGCAGATGTGCTGGGGGGTGGGTGTGAGCTGTAGATGAGGGAAAAAGACTTTTGGGAAGGGCAAAATATTCTGAGGTGCAGGTCCCCAAAGATGAGAGGTTATATTTGTTGGACATTGCAAGTTTTCACATTTTATTTTATTTTATTTTTTTAAAACCAAGCCTGCATTTTGAGCAGTCACTAAAGGCAATCGCCTCCCTATGGCCACCAACCTGTCACCTGTTGTGGAGCTGTGCATGTGATTGCCCCTGCGAGAAGGTGACCTCAGTGGGGTCGAGGACTGGTTGCCGGTAAGCAAGTAGGCCAGTTTGTAAGGGCTGTAGAAATCATCAGAACAGAGGGCAGGGGAGGAAGAGGGCCATTGACCTTCACCATCTGTGAGCACCACACTGGCACATTCATCTACTTGCTAAAATTTATTATGTAGCCCCCTCCCAAATCAATATGCCCTCTCATGCTTATTTACCACAACTTGGGCCAAGAGGTGAAAGATTTGAGTCATGGCATGTTCACATCCCCAGGCAAGGTCAATCGAGGAGATGCTCTTGTCTCCAGCTCGGACTGTAAACAGGTTTGAGCTCTCAGACTGTAAACAAGAACCCTCTTCACAGTCTCCGCTGCTGTGTTTTCGCGTTTTTTGCTGCCTTCTCCCCCCTTGGTGGTTTTGTTGTTTTAGATGGCACTCTGAGCACAGTGCTAACAGACATGCTGTCTGGTGTGCTGAAGTGGTGCGCCTTTCAGACAAAACGTAGGTGTTAGGTCCACTTTGTTTTAGGCATAGCTTACAGTGCTAAGGGCCATGAATCCAGTGCTTAGGAATCAGCTGTGTGTATTAAGTAGGCGCCTTTTAACACAAGCTCAGTGGACAGGATTCTATATCAATCAATCTGCAAGAATGTTGCAAGCAGAGGCTCACAGGAACTTAACCCAGTGTTTCCCTTAGGAGCAATGGGTGGGTATTCTGTAACTCGGTGTTCACAGGAACTTTATGGACTGTCACTACAGCAAATAATGAGAGCCAGCTGTATCTTAAAGAACTCACTTCTGAAAGTGATTATAGAGCAGGATAGAGGAGAAAATGTCCTGAGATTGGCAGCCTCACGTTGCACGAAGATACTTTGTGCAATAGAAGCAGAGGTTGCTCTGTAGAAGCCCAAGACCAAAGACAGCCAGGCAAGATAGAGGTAGAGGCTGGCAAGAATACAACAAATTTGAGATGGTAAAAACCCAGTAAAACCCTGTAGAGCACACAGCAAGGGGCAGATCATCGGGGATATTGGGCTGGGCAATCCAGTAACCTACTGCTTGCCTGGTATGCACAAGATCTTGCATTCCATCCCCAGTAACATAAAAAAAGAAAAGAATCTTCATTGAGGCATGGTTTATATAATAGCAAAAGTGTCCAACAATGGGGATGTAGTTAAGTCGACTCTAATGTAGCCATAAAATGAAATATGTGTGATTCAGCTATTCAGATGTTGTGAATTATTTCTTGACTTAAAAGGAGTAAGACAGGAAAGGCAGGATTTAAAATAGTGTTTTTTATTTCTTATAAAAATGCATGTGTGTTTATTTAGACGAGATCTGTGTGACTCTACTGAGACATTTACAGATGGAGTGAAAGTCACTTTAAAGGTTAGGGGTGTGGCTCACTGAGAGAGTGCGTGCTTAGCATGTCTGAGGCTCTGGGTTCTCAAACCATAGCATGAATATATATATTCACATATATATACATATATATACATATATATATATACATATATATATATATATATATATATATATATATATATATATATATATATATATATATATATATATATATATATATTTAGTGGGCTCTCTGTGGTGGCTCAGTAGGTAAAGCCTTATCACTAAGCCTGACAACCTGAGTTTGATCCCCAGCATCCACATGATGGATGTAGGGAACTGACTCCCATAAATTGTTCTCTCACCTTCACATGTACATTATGGCATATGCACAGTGATACACACCAAATAAATAAAATTTAAAAAACACAGACGCATATGTTTATATAGTATCTGGTGTTTTAAGTCAAAAAAAAAAAAAAGTAAAGTGGAGACAAATGATGCTTTGCTGGGGCCCTTCTTTCTCCCCAGTTCTCTCATAATTGCTGGTCTCATCTGTCTTATAGTTTTAAAATTTACATCGTGGCGCCCCCCCCCCCAAGGGCATCTGAATGCAGACTTTGCGTTTTCTAGAACTTGACACCTTAAGAAGTGTGTGGGAAATGCTCCCTGCGTTTTTCTTGGGTAGGTGAACTGGGAGTGTGGAGCCCTGTAGAGCCCTGTGTTCTACAATTAGGCCCCAACTTAACGTCTCTCTGCCAAGCTTGAAGTACTCAAAGGTAGAAGAAGGAGCCACTCTACGTTCATAGTGGCCCTTCAAAAAACAGGTTGAAGACTATTTACAAACTCTTTTGAGTTTGAGCTGGGCTGATTGGTAAAGGAGCTCATCTAGATGTGTTCTTTAAGCTTCCTAATGCATGGTGCACACCCCTCCAGGGCTCTCGGGGTAGGCCAGCATCACAATGACCAGCTATCAGTTTTCTGTCTCAGAGCTTCTTGTCTTGAGAGTCTGCTGCCCTGTCCACATGTCCAGTCCCAGGAGCTGGACAGATCCCAGCAAAGGAGAAGTATAGGATTGGTGTGTGGATGCTGGTACCCTTGTGTGCCTTGCTGGTGCTGATTCAGAAGGCAGCTTCAGACATGCTTTGGTGGCCTCAGAAGGAAAACAGCAAACAGGCAGGAGCTGAGCTCAGTGCCCTGACTCATTCTTCCACGCAGGGCTGGTGACACAAAGCTCTGACATTTCCTGCGGCCACAGCCCCCAGAAATAACCAGCAGGCCCAGGCTGGGGTCTATCTGCCCTACAGGGAGCTTGCTGATCTTGTCCTGCCCCAGTGTACTCAGGGAGCCTGCGAGGTTATCAGAGCTTAGTATCTTCCAGGCTTGGGAAGAAAGACTGTATGTGACCCTTTCTGGGTGAACAGTGGGAGATTTTTTTTCCTCTCATAAACAAAACAAACATGAGCTGGAGGGGTGGTGGCCCCAGGGGGCAGGCTGGGTGGCCCTTTCCTTCAACCTCTGCATTTGTTTCTCCATGGGGCAGATTGTGGAAGCCTCTGAGAGGCCAGAAAGCCTCGCGTGAGCCTCCTCGTCATCATCATGTTTGGTTAACTGAGCACATCGCCCCTTGTTGGCCAGGGCTCTGTTACTGTGAAAGAGACAGTAAGCTGTTTAAACCCATACCTAGGAGGCGAGTGGCTCTGCAGAACACACAAGGGGGCAGGCATTCCTCCTCGGTAGGCAGGTGGGGCAGTGTGAGTGGAGCCCTTACTACCATGAGGAGTAGAGTTGTCGTCCTCACTCTGCCAGCCAGGCTTCTGGGGCCTTCCTAGCTGTTCACAAGCTGTAGAGATAGCTGTGATGGTGAAAGACTCCTCCCTAGCCTCCACCCCCTCCCGTCCCATTCTTTTCTCATCTTGGTGATTGCTCCCTGTCTCATCTACAAAGCTTTTCCAAGCTTGCTGGAGAGGACGGGGCTGCCAGTGCATCCCTCCGCTAGGAAACCAGCGAAGGCTCCCATCCATCACATGCTCATTGCCACTCTGGAAGGCCCCAGGAGGTCAGCTTCCAATGGTCTCTTCCAATGGTACTGTCTGGATTGTGCTGTTCGGGGCCCGACTGCCCTTTCCCAGAGATGATGCAGCTCCTCGTCTCCTCAGAAAATATGCTGGGAAAGGTATTCTAAAGGCAGCCAAGAAGTAGGAGGCAGGAGCCTGAATCTAACTATTCAGGTACATGGATCAGAGTTAAATATTTTAAGTAATGAGTACAGTCTATTTGTCTGATGGGGATGTCTTGTCTGCTGTCAGAGATGGTCTGTGGGGCTGAGGAACTGGGGTGTTGCTATGAAAGTGTGTACTGTGAGCCCCCCAACCCCCATGGATGGGGGCTGGGTGGAGGAAGCCCTGCAGAGTGAAGGAGTGCTTTTAGGACCTCCCTGATCAGACATGATGTTATAGGAAAATATGCTTTGGATGAGGAAATAGAGAGAAAGCCGAGGGGATCGAGCAGGAGGCTGAGGACATAAAGCAGATTGTCATCAGGGGATGAGCTAAGACGCTGCCCAGGGTTCAGGGGTGGAAGGAAGATGATGTCTGTATCCAAGGGAAGGGCCAAGTGTTGGAGCACTGGGGTGTTGGTGGTAGAGTGGCCAAGGATGCTGTGAGCTTCAAAAGCACAAGGGCAGACATTCGGGCACTAAGCCACTGGCCTCTGGCCTATCCTTTGGCTGACTAAGTGAATTGTTTCCTGGAGGCCCCAGCCATGAGGGGCTGTGTCCCCACTGTGTCTACTCAAAGTTCACAGTAGGGAAGAAGGAGCTGTCTTGTCTGTGTCTCCTTGGTAAGGCGTGGGAGGGCTGAGGTCTGCCCCTTTGTGTGTGCTACACGGTAGAAGCCAAGAGGGACCATAGTCTGTGTCTATGGGCAAGGAGTCCATAGACCATAGGGCCGCAACACCTGGCCGCTACAGGTATGTATGTGATTTGGGCCAGTTATTGAGGCCCTCTGTGCCTCTGTTTCCTTACCTATAAAAGGGGAAAGAGTTACAGGTTGTGTGCTGTATAATTAACTGTGTAAAGTAGGCAGTTCAGTGGTGTTTCTTATATTCAGAGTTATGTAACCGATTTAACATCAGCCACAAACAAGCTTTGTATGTATTAACAGATATTCTCCATCGCCCCTGCCCTGTCTCAGTTCTTGGCCACCATTAATCTACTTCTGTCTGTACAGATGATGACATTATATAATAGTGTGATCTTCTGTTACTGGTGATTTTTAACATCACATTTTCAAGGTTTGTCCACGTTTAGCATACAAGTACATTATTCATTTTTAATGACAGAGTAATATTCCATTGTAAGGACATACCACATTTCATTTTTATCCATTTATCAGCCATGGAACACTTGGGTTGTTTGTGTTGGGGGGTTTTGATGAATGAGGCTGCTCTGAACATTTGTACGCATGCCTTCGTGTGGACACGTTTTCAGTTTTCCTGGGGATTCATCCAGGAATCACTTGGTATTTATTTAACCTTATGGGGATCTGACAGACTGCTTGCCTAAGTGGCTTGATGGCTTTATATTCCTACTGGTAATGCATGAGGGTCCCAGTTTCCCCACAGCCTCAGCAGCACCGTGGCTGGTTATTTTCCTCAAACCATACTGCAAAGTATGAAGGGGTTTCACTGCCACTCTGATGTGTTTGCCCACTGGCCAAGGAGACTAAACTATGGTTATATCATTTCTTCCTCCCTCTGCTCCCTCCACATTCTCACATCATCCCTCCTCCTTGTTCTTTTCCAAAGGAATAGCCTCTTTTTCTTTAATGGTTGTTACTTGTGTATGTATACATATATATTCCTACCTATAATCTGATATAATGTATCTGTACAATATCACTTCTTTTTTTTGTTTTTTTTTTGTTTGTTTTTGTTTTTTTGTTTGTTTGTTTGTTTGTTTGTTTGTTTTTTGAGACAAGGTTTCTCTGTACAGCCCTGGCTGTCCTGGCACTCACTCTGTAGACCAGGCTGGCCTCACTTCTTTATTTTCAGCACTGAGCATTTGGTACTGGGAGACTATCCACCCCCTCCCCCCTCCCCCATCATCATTCTTTAATTGCCTGTAGTCCTTTGTCTCAGATTGAAGCCTCATGAATCCCTCCTCTCCCACCCACCTCAGCATGTCTATGGGTGCTGTCCTTTTCCAGGTTTTGCTTAAGCAGCCATGTTATGGAGACCTCATGGCTGTAGCCTCTGACATTTCTAGGAGGTAACACTCTCACAGCACACTTCCTGCTGTTCCTTTGGCTCTTACAATCTTTTGCGTCCCCTCTTCTGCACCCATTCCCGAACCTTAGGTGAGGGAGTCATGTTGGGAGTGTATGGGTTGGGACTGGGCCCCACGCTCTGCCTTTGAGCGGTTGTGGTATGCTGCAATGGTGTCCACCTGTTACAGAGGTTAAACACCTTGTCTAATGTTCAGTGACTCTTTGGGCGGCTTCCTTGGAGAAATGTCTCTACAGAGCCTTGCCCATTTTCAGATGTCCAGGAAGGTGTGAGAAGTGCTGGAAAGCAACTCACATGAAATATTCTGCACGTTGCCCTTAGACTCCCTGGGATTGGCAGGCCAGCCTTTCCTTTCTGAGGGAGGGGTATGGGTGGCCAAACATGGCAGGAAGCATGGTGATGGCTCACATTTCCCTTAGCTTTCTTCAAATAGTCCCATTTGGGGAGAGGATGGATCACTTGCCATCCTACCTGGGACTGACTCCCATCTGACCCTTTTGAGTGCATTTCCAAATGCCAGGAGTAAGGCGAGCCTGCAGTGCATGCCTGGCAGATGAGGATCACTTCAGGGCTGCTCAGAGTACCCAGGTATAGATTAGTGACAAGACAACTGGGGAGTACAGGGTGAGGCCATTTCTCTGCT
>NW_022196911.1:63407733-63517733 GCF_008632895.1 Mastomys coucha | reverse complement strand
TTTTAGAGGTTGGACAGTGGCTTTTATTTCTTAGTGACACTCCAGGGTAGACAAAGGGGGTAGCGGAAAGGTTGATCTGGGGAGATTGGATCTGGGGAAGTGTTAGATACCAAGGTGAGAGTGGGTGATACTTTAAAATTGAGCTTTCGTTTGTGATCAAACTGTGACATTGTATCTCTTTGTTTCAAAGGCAAAGCTGTTCTGGGTAGAAGCAAGGATGTAAAGCCTATGAAGGAAAAGCCTAGAGACACCCAGTGGGCTTGACTCTCGTAACTTCCCTGGCGAGTCTACTGCAGGAATGACCAGTCTCTGAGAAACACTCAGTGGGCTTGACCCTGTTAACATTCCTGGCCTGTCTACAGAGGGAATGACCAGTCTCTGTGGACTTCCAGCCTGTGCAGCCCCACAAATCTGGACTTAGCACATGCACGCTGGGTTTTATCTTGCTGAACTGTCTGCATTTTGTTTCGAGAAAGTATTCTTGTACCAGTTAACTGGCTAGATTTGGAGTGGGGTGTATTTGTAAGTCCCCCACCCACCCACTACAGGCTTTGTTGTGTCTTTGTGTTATTCTCAGAGTTCCCCTAGAATAAAGCCCTAGATTGGAATTGAGGGGCAAACAAAATGCCAATTAATTCTTTTGCATGAGTGTTTATCTGCATGCATGTATGAGTACTGTATGTGCTTGGTATCCTCTCAGATTAGAAGAGGGTGTCAGATCCCCTGGAACTGGTGTTAGGGACACTGTGAGCCATCATATGGGTGTTGGAAATTGAGCCCCGATCCTCTGAAGAATAGCTAGTGCTCTTCCCCGGGGAGTCATCCTTCCAGCCTGCCTTGTCTATGTATTTAGTGTTTTCTGTGATTGCTATCATTCTTTATACTTATTCCCAAGCTGATATAAACAATTACTTGCATCTTCTTCTAGTACATTTGTGTAGTTTTTTTTTTTAATTATTGCATTCCAATACATGTAAACACAAAAGCGTGAAGATGATTCTGGTTTTTCTCACAGGTTACACTGTTACCTCATCTCCACTTTTTATAAATTCTGTTGTCTTTCTCTCCCATTGTTTCATTTGGGACTTAGTATTTGACACAGTATTTACTCTTCTCTCTCTCTCTCTCTCTCTCTCTCTCTCTCTCTCTCTCTCTCTCTGTGTGTGTGTGTGTGTGTGTGTGTGTGTGTGTGTGTGTAAGGGGGGTGGTCTTACTGTCAAACCCTGCCTGGCCTGGAACTCTGAAGACCAGACTGGCCTTGAACTTGGAGCTCCACCTACCTCTGCCTCCGGAGTGCCAGGATGAAAGGGGTACATGATCATGTGGGCCTCAGGTTACATTTTAGGATTTTGGAGCTGGGTGTGGTGACTCGCATCTATGATCCTAGAACGTGAGAGCCAGAAACAGGTAGACCAATGAATGAGTTTGAGGTCAGACTGAACTACATAACAAGATTCTGTTTCCAAAAAAACTAACTAGGCATGTAGCTTGGTGCGAGGGCTTTTCCCTGGAATGTTCAAGGCCCTAGCTAGGTTCCATCCCAGCCTTGAGGGAATTGGGGGAGGGTGTGGGGAAGCTTTCTGAATGGGTTGCCATCAGCAGAGAGGCAAAGGATTGTTCTCCTTGTCAGTTTAAACCTTTGAGAAACATTTAGGACTCCTGGCCTCCGGGATGAGAGCCAATCTGTCCACTTCAGAGCTGTTTTACAGCAGTCTCAGCACACTGACTTCATCTTCACACGGAAGAACACTTGGCCACCTGGGACAGATTCCCTCAACCTCAAGCTTTGTGAAGTGCATGTCACACCCCAGGAAAGTCCCCGGTCTGTGGCAGCTATGTCCCTTGGTTCCAGACCCAACCTCCTTCACATCCATTTTTCTTAAAAAGCAAAACAAAACAAACCAGTGGCTCTGCTGTGCCAGCTGCCTGCCTCTCCTCCTGGGTGCTTTTCTTTCTTCACTAGGTTTGCCATTCCTGGTCCTTAGCTCTTCCACCCTGAGGTGACTGCAAGGTGGAAGCTCTTCAGTTCGAGTCAACCTTTCTTCAGTGCATCCCTGGGCAGTTGCCATAGCAGTGGGGTGGATAGACATGTCTTTCTTGCCCCCCCCTTCCTCCAGCTTTTCTCTGAATTCCACTTCCTGCCCTCTGAGTGAGCATGTGGGTGGGAAACCTACTGGGTGGTCTGCCCAGATTTCCAAGAGATTGGTGGCCACACCTTGTACACTGCCTAATATGGGCCCAGGGCAGGCTCAGACCACACTCAGCTGTGCTTTCTTTTCCAATGATGCTGACGACGATGATGGTGGTGACGAGGATGGAGGATGAGCAGTTCCCATCGTGACCAGACAGCAGTGGGATGATGAGCTGGAAATCCTACACAGGCCTCCTCCCATGCCTGAGCACCAACCTACTTCCTGCCCTAAAAGACAGATGTGTGTGTGTGTTACTCTTTTGGTCCTGCTGGCCATCGGAGTAGAGTCAAATGGCTGAGCTTCTACACCCCAAGACTGGACTCTTGGTTTTAAACATTGCCCATATCCCTGCTAAGCTATTTGAACAAATTATTGAACTTTTTTCTATGCTTTTATTCCTCTTAAATGGATACTACTTAATAGGTTCAACACAAGGAGTGAGTAAATGATTTTGTAATTATATGTGTGCAGTTTGCAGTGCCTGGCACATACTGTGTTCACAGTTACTATTGCTGTATTTGTCGTGTGTGTGTGTGTGTGTGTGTGTGTGTGTGTGTGTTTGTGTGTGTGTGTATAGCTTAATTTGGCCTTGAATATGTAATCTTCCTGCCTCAGCTTTCCAGGTCCTAGAATTACAAGTGTGCCCCACTCTGCCACCTAACTTTATATTTTTTAAAGATAGCTTCTCAAGTATCCCAGGTTGGCCTTGAACTTGCTATATAGAGAAGGATGACCTTGAAGTTATTTTTGAACTTCCTACCCCTACCTACTATTTACAGAGATTACAGACATGAACCATCACACCCAGTTTTATGCCGTGCTGGGGATCAAACCTAGAGTTTTGAGTATGCTAGTCAAGTACTTTGACGGCTTAGCTATTTCCTCTTCCAACCCCAACTCCCTCCCTCTTCTTTTGTTTATTTTTGTTTTGTTGTTTACAGACAGGGTCTCAATATATAGCCCAGCCTGAGCTCCCCACGCTCCCGCCTTAGCCTCCAGGATACTGAGATAACAGGTGTCTACCACCATGCCTGGCTAACATGTGAATGTGTCTATTTTCTTCTTGTGGCATACCAGAAGCTCATGTGAGGCTTTTTATCTGTTTTGTGTTTGTCCTCACACAACCTTCCTCAGAATGGATCTCTGGTGTGCCTTTTACATTCTATTTTAGACATTACCACACTGTCAGATCTAACCTACACAAAGTCTTTAAGTGAAGGTGGTAGGTCCATTTTATAGGTAAGAAAACATGAAGCTTTGGTCTCCTAAGGTACTTGGCAGCATTGTCTAGCAGACAGGGTCAGGAACCCCACCCCCACCCCCAGAACACACTGCCTACAAAGCAGAGTTGAGATGCATGGGTGAGTGTGAAGAGAGCCATTTGAAAGAGGACAGTGTAGCATTCCACAAATGGAAAGGGGTCCATAGTATGGGTGACATAGAGCTAGTTCACTGGCATTGCTTTTGTAAGGGAAATGAAAAGACAGGGTTGGGGTATAGAAAGGCCTTTGCCCAGGGAAGAGGCTTAAATATTCCAGTAGGTCTCCCCCGACTCCCACTCCTGGGTGTACATGTGCACATGTGCATGCATACATGAGTGCATACCATGTTGGTGCTCTGGGCCAGCCCTTTCTACCCTGGCTCAGTATGGCTGGGAGCTGCTAAGGATGGTCCCTGGAGATAGACGGCTTAGAGTAGCTCTGATGGCTGCTAGAACTGGGCAAAGGTGTTATGTGGGAACCACAGAGGCAAGCACAAACTGGAGACTCAGCAGGCATGGGCCTTGGGAGGAACTGTGTAGAAGGTCAGCTGATGGGGTGGGGGTGGGGTGGGAATGGAGATGGGACTCTAGGCTGACTAGGCCATTGGGATCTAAGAGGAGATATTTTGAAGGAGAGACCCATGAGCTTCTTTTCAGCTCTGAGGAGGGATGTGTGGCAATATACACTGTGTCCCATGTCCTTTCTGGAGAAGATCCTGTAGATGGAGAGAGAGGCCTGGGGAAGGTAGGATCTGCTCAATGGGAGGGGCTAGACCGCGCAAAGTGAGGGAGGCAATATGTATGAAGGAAAGCTAAGGTGTCTGTTGAATTGTGGGGTGATCTTATTGGGGCTAGTTACTTTGTGGGAGGCAGAGGTAGAATCTAGAGAATGGCCAGAGAGCTATGGGAGGTTCTAGGGAGAGATGGCTGAGGCTTGTGTGGACAGTGGAAACCATTGGTCACATTGAGTGTAGGAGGAGCTGTCACCAGGCCTTGATGAGTAGCTGTTGAGAAGAAGAAGAGAGCTGTGATACATGAGTCCCTGCCAAATATTGGTATTGATCTGGAGTTTGCTATTACTGGATTAAGGACACAGCATGAGGGTGAGGGCTATTCTGTCCCCTCCTAGTGGCACTAGGGAGCATGGTGTAGGTTACAGAGGTAGATAATGGACCAAGCTCAGTGGCTGGGGTCCTTAGAAGCCCTCAGTTTTCCTAGATATCCTTGATCTTGGGAATCCTTTAAGGCATGGGGGGCAGAGAAGGCCAAGTTCAGTCACCTCAGACTTCCTGCAACCTGCTTTGGGATCTGAAAAGATGTGGGCCATTGCTGATGACCTAATTAATGAGTGGGCATGAGTAGCTTGGGAGAGTGTCTTTTAGCATCCAGGAAGAGAATTCAGGTTCATCCAAGGGCATCCCTAATGCAAAACCTCTGCTGTTTCTATGGCTCATCAGGGAATTCTGGAGGTGTGAAGAGTGAGGGGGTGAGGGCAGGGTGGTGGGTGATGACAGTGGCGCTTGTGTCATATATCCTTGGGCCTAGGAGCCAGCTGACATGACATAAGGCATGATGTCCCTAAGCTGGCAGCCATCTTTAGCCTGTGGACTCCTTGTCATCTAGTGCGACAAGAGTGCCCCATCATCACCTTCCACATCCCCTCCTGGTTTCAGGATACTATTTTAGCTGACTGTGGTGGTTTGAATATGTGTGGCCCAGGGAGTGGCACTAGGTGGAGGTGTGACCTTGTTGGAGGAAGTGTGTCACTGTGGGTGTGGGCTTTAAGACCCTCAATCCTGGCTGACTGGAAGCCAGTCTTCTCCTAGCTGCCTTCAGAACAAGAGGTGGAACTCTCAGCTCCTCAAGTCCCATGTCTGCCTGGATGCTGCCATGCTCCCACCTTGATGATAATGGACTGAACCTCTGAACCTGTAAGTCAGTCTCAATAATAAATACCCTTTATAATATAGAGTTGCCTTGGTCATGGTGTCTGTTCACCAGCAGTAAAACTCTAACACTGACTTTCTCCATTAGCACCTAAGGCACCTAGATGTTTTCTGTTGATTCAAATTGTGAGAGGAGGAAATCTGCATTCTTGCTATGCCTCGTCTCTTAGTGTCCACCAGGGAGATCTTAGTCATTTTGTGGGGCCTTATAGAGGATTCTCTCCCAGCCCAGTTCACAGGGCCATCTGGCTGGCGTTCACTTAACCCAATTACAGAGTGACAAAAGTCAGAATTGCTTAGGAGCTGCAGGGATTAATGGGACAGAATAGAAGCTAGTTAGGCAAAAAGCCCATTGACTGTTCATTCATCCACAGGGCTGTGAAATGGAAGAAAGCGGGTCAAAGAATGAATCAAAGAGCTCGAAGCAACCCTGCCAATGTGTAACCCTGGCTAATGTATTCCCCTCTCTACTTGCAAGATAAGGGGTGCTGTGTGATTCCCCCAAGTCCCTCCCTGCAGTAACACTCCCAGCTGTGGGGCTGATTCAAAAATGCAGGGCAGAAATGAGCGCGCTCATTTCATTGTTGCAGATTTAGACCTGGGAATGTGAAAAGCGCCAAGCCAGTGTGGGTGGGTTTATTACAGGACTTTGGGGGTCACCATTCAGGGGAATCACAATTTTTAAGACCCCATTCTTACCATCCAGGGGTTCAGTACTTAAAAGGCTCTGTTCTGGCGAGTGGCCAGGGAGCTCAAGCTCCATGAAATCTCCAGAGAGCCAGGTCCACGTGGCTGAGCAGCCTGAGGTGGAGACCCTGAGCTGGATATGGAGGAGGGTGCTGGAGAAGAGCTCAGGACTGGCTTCCAGCCTGAGTACCCTGGCTTGTTCATTTGCTAGCTGGACTCTCCTTGGAAGGAACATCTGTTCATCAATCTAAGTGATACATTGCATTCCATTCTGTCTTAAGGGTCTGTTGGGACCTAGGCTGATTGCATGTGTCAAGAGAAAAAAATAAATAAGCCGTTTCCCCCCAGGTACATCATATCCAGTGTCTTTGACCCCAAATCTCTATTTGACACTGTTATCGATGCCTGTGGTGTCCCCTAGCCTGCCACTTCCTGGATGTTTTGGAGTGTTCTCTCTGAACCTTCTGGCAGTCATCTCCATTATCCAGATAGGGCTTCCACTGAGCATCTTGCTGACACAGTATGGGAAGGTGTGCATCTCAACATGGATGATATGTGGAAAATCTGTATCTAATGAAGGCATTGGAAAGCTGTGACCTCACAGGGTGAGCAACGGTGTCCAGACCTCCTCTGCTTGCCACCTGCCTGGATACTGGATCTGGAAGAGGGTGTTGTGTACAGGCAGACACCTGGAGAGTTGCTACTTATGGTCCCTGAGAAGTTATATCTTGGTGCTATAACGCCATTGAGAGCTTGTTCAAATACCTGTGGCAGTAGTCTGGTGACCACTCCTGGGCTAGTGGTGGCCAGCTGCCTTCCTAGCTCTATCTACTAGGGGTAGCCTGTAGTCTTGGGTTCTCGACAGCCCATGCTCTGGGACCCTCTGCTCTTTGTTCACCAGCCATGAACTTTGGGGAGCATTGAACCATTCCTCTCAATGCATGTACTGAATGTGTGGCCCTCAAGGAAGGGCCTCCTTTCTCTACAACACCCAGCTCTTTTGTTAGAATATGAGGCCCCCAACGCATGGCGCCACACTCTGTTTATCTCTGTGCCTGTCCCTTGGACCTGCTTACCAGTATGTTTGACACCAGACTGCTCTGCATATTGAGTAAACCAGCAAGACAGTGAAGAACATGTCCACATCAATAACACATAGCTTTGTCTGCTGAAGGGTCAGATGGGTGTGGCCCAGTCTGACCCCTTTTTGAGAAAGAGTTAAGTAGAGCCGGCTTTCCCAGAACCCATAATATAGCACAGACTGGCTTCAAATTCCCAATTATCCTGCCTCAGCCTCCAAAGTGTTGACATTGCAGGCATGTGCAGTCAAACTCAGCTTCCCTGGTGTATTTTAAATACCTTTGGTTAAGAGTTCTGGATAAATCTGTGTACACATGAGGCTGGATATGAGGTCTCACCAGCCCATCATCATTGCTGATCATATACATCATGGGTCCCCAAGTGCTGTGCCAACTCCTTCCAAAGCTTGAACAACTATTTAATCTCCTCTTCCCACCCAAGGCATACATGTCTAGCAGAACAGTCAGCTGCTGTGGACAAGCCTAAGGGCTATATGTAGCTCATGGCCTGGGCCAGTTAAGTACCCAGGGAGGCCCCTAGAAAGGAAGCTCCACACCTCTCCTGCCTCGCCTTCTGGGAAGGCCGTTTGGTGGTTGTTCTCTCACTGGGCCTGCTGAGTCAGGTCAGGCACTTTTCTGAAGGCTTATCTTGCAGCGTTCTGAGCACCATCAGAGCCACCTCTCCTCGCTCCTCAGGTGACTTCATATGGATGAGGCCAGGCCTTGGGCTTTCTGAGTGGTTAAGAGAGCTTCCTGGCCAAGAAGTGATGGTGCACGCCTTTAATCCCAGCACTTGGGAGGCAGAGGCAGGGGGATTTCTGAGTTCGAGGCCAGCCTGGTCTACAGAGTGAGTTCCAGGACAGCCAGGGCTACACAGAGAAACCCTGTCTCAAAAAACCAAAAAAAGAAAAAAGAAAAGAAAAAGAAAAAGAAAGAAAGAAAAGGAAAAGAGAGAGAGAGCTTCCTGCTCTTCCAGAGGACCTGAGTTCAGCTCCTGGCACCCACATCAGGTGGATCACAACATCCTGCCTATAGCTGCTTTTCCAGGGCATCAGACACCCTAGAAGAAGGCCCTCTGCAGATGCCTGGACATTCACTCTTAGACACACATACAGCACATAAATAAAAATAAGCCTTTAAAAAAAATAGGGGTTGAAAAGTCATACCAAACATGGAAACTTGTCTCTCTCTGAACTGGTTTGAGCCCTCCCCTTTATTCAAGGGCTCCCTAGTAACTTTGCTGGGCCCTAGAGTGGATGGCTTCTCAGCAGTCGGTCCTCACTGCTCACTGGGTGCTCACCTCCCCGGCCCCTTCCCTTCACAGTGTTCTTTGTACTTCTGGGATCTCTGGATCTCATTAGAAACAACGAAGCTTTCTATTGCTACAACATATACCTGAGCTAATGATGTTTAAAGAAACAAAGTTACTTAGTTCAGTTTTAGAGGCTTCGGCCCATGGTGGGTGGTCCATTGGATGGTGGTAGTCTGTCCTTCTGACAGGGAATGTGTCCGGGAGCAGAAGTGCTTACTCATGGTTAGACAGTAAGAGCAAGAAGAGACTGGGGCTCCAGAGTCCCCTTCAGGAGTGTTCTTCTAATACTCAGAAGTCCTCCTACATAGTCTCTTTTTTGTTTCTACCACTTCCCAGTCATGTTAAGCTAGGGGCCAAAATTTTAATGCATGAGCCTGTGGAAGACTTAAGATCCAAACTGTAGTAGTTGTCTAGATTAGAGGTCAGGTTAGTGCTTATCTACAGCTTTAAAAAATTGTGTATGAGTCAGGCAGTTGTGGCACACGCCTTTAATCCCAGCATTTAGGAGGCAGAGGCAGGCAGATTTCTGAGTTCGAGGCCAGCCTGGTCTACAGAGTGAGTTCCAAGACAGCCGGGGCTCTATCTCAAAAACAAACAAACAAACAAACAAAAAATTGTGTATGTGTGTGTCCATTTGTGTGTGTGTGTGTGTGTGTGTGTGTACTTTGCACATGTGTAAAGGTCAGAGGACAATCTCAGGTGTAAATCAATCCTTGTTGTTTCCCTTGTTTGAGACAATGTCTTTTTGTTGCTCTCTGCGGCATGGTCCAGGCTAGCTGGCCCCAAACCTTTCAGGGCTTCTGCTCTCATGTTCCATCTTGCTGTAGGACACTGTGACTTCACATGTACACTACCACATCTGGTACTTTGTAGGTTCTGGGGATTCAAACAGAGATCCTCGTGCTTTTTCAGCAAGCCATTTACCCACTCAGCATCTTGTCAGCTCTTCTTGGAAGGTTTCAAAACGTGGTACAGGGCTCAGCCGTCAAGAGCACTGTGGCTGCTCTTCCACAGGACCTGAGTTCTATTCCCAGAACCTACACGGCAGCTCACAACCATGAATAACTTCAGTTCTAGGGAATCTGATGTCCTCTCCTGACTTCTGTGGGTGCCGCCTGGGGTACATATACATAAACATGGACTCATACACATAAAATCAAATATAACTATTTAAAAATAAAACTACACGTGTCAGATCTTTCCAGACGAATTCATCAAAACCTCAGAGACTTTCCAGGTGAGCGTACCATACAGCACAGTAGAAAGCCATCAGAGCTGATAGCTACTCTATTCTGAAAACAACTTCCTTTTCTGACCCGTGCCCTCGGGTTACACATGCATGGACACTTACAGCTTAGAGCCCTGTGTGCACCATAAAGGTGCAAAGTGAGTGTGTGGCCATGATTGCCTCAGCCTGGAGCTCACGGATATGCTGTGGAGGCCTGGGCTGGGTTCTGTTTCATGGTGGCTGCTGGCTGGGAATTGGCAGGCGGGCAGTGAACCTAATCAGGCTCTTTCCACAGTGCCCTTTCCCCAACATCTGCTTTGTTGTGCTAGGTTAGCAGAGGAATAAGAAAGTTTGTTTTTGGAATTGACATTTCAAGTTAGGAGACCTCCTCAGGCGGTACGGATTTGTCTCCCTCCCATTGCGTACTTCCATTCTGAACGTCACGCCCATTGCACACATCCATGTTTCTATCCTCCAAATTCTGGGCCAAACCAATGGAGTTCTCTGAATGAACAGGGGGGACTCATGGGCCTAATGCCTTCAGCTTCTGACTGTCTCTGGTTCCTCCTGCCTCTTCAGTGCCAGCCCTTTACCTCACTTCCAGACCCTCGTTCTCTTTTTCCAGGTCTTTGCACTCCTGTGCTCATCTCTTCCTGAGCCCGTTAATCCCTACGGGGAGGTCACTGTTCAGTTGCAAAGGGTTTGAGGTCAGCTGCTGCCTGGGTCTGAGTGTGTCCCCCTTCCAGCCCTCCTCTGCTCACTCCTTACCTGCATTCAGATGCTGCCCTAGGCAGCCTTCCAGCCAGTGAGACTGCACCCACGTTCTCATGGGCCACTCCTTCAGGTCTCCCAGTCTTTGTCCATCTTCCCCCTATTCTTGGAGGACCTGGCCCCAGCAGCGGTTCATTAGACACTATCACGGGTTGCCTACTCAGGCCCTCTCCACCTTCGGGCTCTGCCAACCCTGGCTTGAGTGCCATACCCTTCAAGTCCCCAAAACCTTTTCCCAAGCTGGTGGTCCAACACGGTTGTGTGAGTCTGTGTAGAGCCTCTCTTTTGGTATGGGTTGGGCTTTCATTTTTTTCCCTGGAGGGCTTAAGGTCTGGAGCTCCTACCATAAGCAGTGTATTATTTGCCCTTAGAACCCTGTCCTGCTCTTGCCTTCCATCCCTTACAGTGCATGTAGGGGAGCAGAGGTCCAGTATGGGCCCACCATTCGTCCTCTGAACACTGTCTCACACCTGTGTACTGAGCCCAAGTCATACTCCGAGGGCAGCTAGAATGTCCCTGGGCTCTGCACACTCCCACACTGGCATACTGTGTTCACCCACCTCCCTCCCGCTCTCACCCAGAGCACCTGTCCTCAGCTCCTCAGGGGGTGTTCTAGCCTTCTTCCTCTCCTCCCCCTGGTATCCAGTTTATCCTGCTTCCTGGAACCCCCCTAAATCAGCCCTTTCCCATTCTTTGAGACCACCTTACACTCTAGCTTAGGCTAGCCTCCGACTTCCAATGGTCTTCCTGCTTCAGCCCCCCCAGTGCTGAGATGTGTGTGTGCTGTCACATTTGATGTGTTTATTCACAAAGAAACTAGTCTCGAGCTTAGGGTGTAGTGCACCTGGTAAAGAACTTGCCCAACATGCCTTGAGGTCCTGGGTTCAGTCCCCAGTTTGGGATAAACAGTGTGTGGAGCTACTCACCTGAAGATCCAGCATTCAAGAGGTGGAGGTAGGAGGACCAGAAGTTCAAGGTTATCCTTTGACCACAAAGGAGTTCAATTTCAAGGCCAACCTGGGCTACATGAGACCCCATGTGAATAAAGAGAAAAGGGAAAGGAAATACATTGATCTGGATGCCCCTTCTTCCTGCCCTAGTCAACTGGGAGCACACACTGTGAGTCTGGGGCAAAATCAGGGGAGACAAGGCCTTGTTCTTCCTGGAACTTAAGACTCATTCTCTAACTCCTCTGTCACCCCACTGTGGCAGAGAGAGGGAGGCAAGGAATGTATGAGGATGTCAGAAAAACATCCAGTAACTCCCACCAAGCTTGCCCCCTCTTTGAGGTTTGGAGAGTGGCCCATAGCCCACAGTTCCCAACCCCCAAAGGGATGTTTTTCCTGGGTCATTTTTCCACCTAGAATTTCTGGGCTTCTGCCATCCAGTACCCATCTATTCTCCAGGGCCTCGGTCAGATGCTACCTTCTGTCGGAAGACCCCCTCAGAGGCCACCATAGAAGGGGTGTGCTTTCTACCACATTGTTGAGGGCTGGAATTTGGACTTTACTCATACACTACCCTTCTCCCACCAGACTCTCAGCCTCTGGAAGCCTACAGTGCTGCTCCTGTTTGCTTTTCCACCTAGCCTGCCCTCCTAGGTCAGTTATGTGAGACCACTGAGCTGAGCTGGGTGAGAGATGACTGTTTCTGGCTGTGTCCCTAGCACCTGCATGTGGACGTGGCATGTGGCAGACACTAGGGAGATTTTTTTTCAAGGGAACAAATAATGAACAAATGAACAAAGAGATGCAGAAAGGATACTCTTCCTGGAGCTAACATGTCAACCATTGAGAGTTGGTCAGCATTTCTAGCTCTCTCAGTATTTGATTTGGGGGGGTGAGGTAGATACTTCTGGAGGTCCAAGTCCCTGCAGTGAGTCGGGCAGGCTCTACAGAAGTCACCCCTCTCTCATGGGGCACACACAACCAGATTTGCTCATATTTCCTCTCTTTCCTGTCCTGCCTCGCCTTCCCCCACTAGGAGTCCAATAGATGTTCTGGCTTGCTGGTCTGCATGAGCTGTGTGTGTGCGTGTACGTGTACACGTGAGTGAGTGTGAGTGTGTGTTTGTGTGTCTGTGTATGTGTGTATGTGTGTTTGTGTGTTTGTGTGTGTCTGTTTCTCTCTCTTTGTTTGTATGTCTATGTATTTGTATGTGTGTCTCCATGTGTTTCTGTCTGTCTGTTTCTCTCTGTATGTGTGTTTGTCAGTACGTGTGTGTCTGTATGTGTGTGTCTATGTGTCTGTCTCTGTGTGTCTCTGTGTTTCTCTCTGTATGTGTGTGTCTGTCTATGTGTCTCTGTCTCTCTCTCTCTGTATGTGTATTTGTCTGTATATGTGTGTGTTTGTTTCTGTGTGTGTGTGTGTGTGTGTGTGTGTGTGTGTGTGTGTGTATGTCTCTATTCTAGCCAGTGACTTTAAACTGTCTTTAAATGATTGCTCAACTTGAAAACCCCTTCAGGCTGGTGTCTGGGGTGGTTTGGATCACTGTTCAGCATTTCATTCCTTTCCCCAAATTGCTTGTTATTTCATTTGCATAAATTTTAGTGGTAAGATACTGCCCCGGGGCCTAGGAAGCTCAAATAGACCTCTTAATGGGGCAACCAAGACCAGTGGTGGGGATGTAGTCTCGCCCTTGCACACACGTCTGCAATTTTCTTAGACTGTCCTCTACCAGAGCGTTGACAACTGTGAGCTCTGGGGGAGACAAGAATGTCCTACTTCCAGGGGACAAGCACAGGGCTCCACAGCTGCACCCCAGACACTGCCTCTCCATGACCTCAGCCTGTCCCCCTCTCTCTGCACCTTGTCACCAAGGCCTCTGTGTGGTCAGGAGACAGAGGCCAGATGAACCCTTGCTCCCACCTGGATTCTGGCATCTCCTGCTGTCAATCAATCTATCTGCACTTCCTCATTGGGCAAGGGTCTGGCACACCATCAGGTCGTGTGTAGGTTGGTGCTAGGTGGAATAGGGATGGGATAGTTTGAGCTGCCAGACTAGAGGACATAAGATGAGGTAGCTGAATGCGGACAGGCTGGGGAGACAGGCTGGGGGACTGGCTGGCAGAGCTTGAATGTAGGCTGTGCGAGGGGAACTCAGGATTTGTTGGCTGAGGATAGAGATTTGTAGAAGATCACTGAGGCTGCTCTTGACCCCTTCTCTAGAACTGAGCTTTGCCCAAGGTGTGCTCTGGGGGATGCTATGAGCAGACATATTCAGGGCTCCAATCTCCCCTTGGGTGGTAATCCAGTGGTTCAAATATTCCCATTTTTTGACATGGGAATGGCAGAGGAGGCTGGGGAAAGCTGAGCTGGGACACTTCTATGGGTACCATGGGAGAAGAGCTTGACCAAACAGAGTGGAGGGTTGTAATATTCAAACATTTTTAGGCTGTATCCTAATACATCCTGACTTTGTCCATTTGTCCATCTGTCCAACCACTCACATACCTCATTTATTCATCCCTCCCTCCCGGCCACCCATTTAAACATCTATCCATCTATCCATCTATCCATCTATCCATCTATCCATCTATCCATCTATCCATCTATCCATCTATCTATCTATCTATCTATCTATCTATCTATCTATCTATCTATCCATCTATCTATCTATCTATCTATCTATCCATCTATCTATTTATCTATCTATCCATCCATCCATCTAGAATGGGTTTACTGGATTCTAAAATCTGTGGCTGTAAGAGCTGCTGGTGACTTGGCTTAGAAATGGGATCCAGGAGAGACTACAAGAAAGTACAGATGAACAGGACTTAGAGATGGAGCAGATAATTGGGCTGGGGTTTAGAGAGTGGGCAGGAGGTAGCAAAGGTGACTTCCAGATTTCTAGTTCAAATGTGTGGGTAGATGAAAGATAATGGTGGAAGGCCCTTGGATTTGGGAGGGAATGTCATGACTTTGATCTTGGTCCATGGAGAGTTAGAAGCGCCTTGGAGTGATTTAAGATACGGAGAAGGCATCTGGGTAAACATGCTAGGAGCTCAAAGATATTTGGGCCGGATACATAAACATGGGAGTCATCACTCCTCAAAAAGATAATAATTGAGTTAGGTGAGATTACCAAGGAAGATAGTGCAGCGAGAGGAGAGGAGTCTCCATCTCTCCTAGAAGCAGTTTAGCATTTAGCTGCAGGATGGAGCAGGTTAAGCCCGAAAGGGAGTCAGCACCGTGGGGATGAGAAGGCTTGAGGGCTATTAGGAAAATTAAAGGAAGAGAAGAAGGTCATCCCTGGGTATCCGAGGGACCGCTTCCAGCACTCCTGTGCTAACAAAACCCTCACAGTCCATTAAATAAAATGGCACTGGTTTTGCATGTAGCCGCACATCCTCCTGCGTGGTTTACATCATCCCCAGATGACTTGTAACACCTCATACAGCTATGTGAACACTTGTCTGTGTACGCTCAGCACAGGCACACCTTTTTTCTTCCTCACTACTTTCAGTCTGATGAGGCTGCTGTATTGAAATGCAGCATACCCAAAGCTGAGCTGACTGCATTGCTGAAGAGATGAGCAACCACTGTCTAAAACCGCCCGTGGTCTAGTCAGAGATACAAAGCTATCTGGTGACTTACACCATGGTAGAAACAGGTAACCTGAGTTTGGGAGCAAGGAAGGTGGGCTCTTGTGGATTGGGGTGAATCAGTAGACACAGAGCTGATCAGTGAAGGGAGATGTCCTGTAGGAAGAACAACCCGAGCATCTACATAGGATGGAGTTGGGACCCAGGGGAAGAAGTTGGTCCGAGGTACAGCGGATGAACTGGCTGTAAGTAAGAAGAAAGGTGTTAGCCTTAATGGATGTAACCTTGGGGTTGACTGGCCACTTATTAGGGCTTCCTTTTACCCTGAAAACAAAAATGGAGGCCACAGATTCCCAGGAGGGACTTGACAGGGAGAGAAAGTTGATGTTTCTCCAGGACAGACCCCTTCGTTCATTCAGTGACTCAGTTCTCACTGTGTACCTAACTGAGTTCTAGGCTGTGTTCCAGATCCCAGGCAGACATCGGTGAGATGTGAAGCCTCAGCATTCCAGCACTGGGGAGGCTGAGGCAGTGAGACTTTGTGAGTTCAAGGCTAGCCTGGTCTACCTAGAGTTTCTGGCTACCTAGAGCTACATATACAGTGAGACCCTGTCTCAAAATAAAACTAAAAGTTTCACCTGTAGTGAACAGGCCTAGAGAGTTTTCTTTTCATGGTTCCCCAAATGATAGGACATAGCAGATGATACAAGAGGCTGTGTGTGAGTTCCATAACAATCCTATGCCCTCTTAAGAGACTTTGACTCGAACATCCCCATGTTTTGTTGACTCCAGGGTGTCAGCAGTAATCCCCCATAGATAACAGAGGAATGGTTGCTCATGCTCTATGGTAGTGACCAATAATGTTGTTAGGTAAAGCATGCCGATGTGCTAGGCTGACAGTAAAGTCAATGCGTGACTAGCTGACACATAAGCATATTGTCATGCCTGCTTTGGAGGAAGAGTACCAGCCAGTGACTTAGAGGACTGAGGTGGTGGGCTCGGGGTTTTAAACTAGAAGGTTGGGGCAGGACACTGAGGAAAGGGAAGCTGCGTTAAGACTTAAGGTGTAAAGAGAGTAACGGGAGGCTGTCTGTGGGAACAGGTGCTCATGGGCTGATGTGTATGTCTGTCTTCCTGGGGCAGGCTTTGTGCAGGACTGCCAAGGCATGGGGCAGATAAGAGGTCAAGGAGAATCATTCACAGGCTAAGGGCCCAGGGATGCCACTTCTTTCCTAAAGTAGGCATGACTCAGGATGGCGGCAAGGCATGGTGTGTGTGGAGAGAGACGGGTACCCCTGAGAGGCTGGGAGGAGCTGCTGGACTCTATATATAGCTCACGGAGACGTTTCTCTTTGAATCTGTTTTCTTCCGCCGGTGCTCCAGGGCACCAGCATCCTCCCTGGGGACTCTGTCAACCCCACCACTCAGACACCAGTCATTTCATGTGCAGGCAGCAGAGAACCCTGAGATGCATGTTGGTGGCATGTCCCCATCTGGTATCTGACACGGCCATGTTCCTTTCCATCCTTGATTTAGCGGCACTGTCTTCCTTCTTGCTGTCAAGTCATGGCTCTCCCTTCTCGAAAGGCATTGGATTCTGTAAATGGCGAGCAGCTAGCAGGGAAGATCTTCTTTTGCCTGCTTGGAGAGATGGCTCGTGTTGCTCTCACATATATTCTAGAAGCTTCGAGTGCTGGGAAAGGTGGTAGCGACATACCCTTAAGCCTAGGGGTGTGGGCACACACCACATCAGGCCAGTGCAAGGGCCATCATACCTCCAACCCAGGCTCTCCTTGGAGATATGCTGGTCTCACCTGAGAATTCAGAGATGTTGAGGCTCCCCTGTGACCTGTTTGTGACCCCATCCCCACCCCCATGTGGTGTCCTGAGCAGACCGCCATTCACTTTTATCCATCCTCCTATGAAGGACTCTAGTCTGTGGACCACCTCTGTGCCCGGTTTCTCTGGCATATCTGGTAGAGATGCTGGGATGCCTGAAACAAGTCTTGTCAGTCATGTTCATAGTAATGTCAGCCACCGTTGGCAGGCAGGTATCATCACTGCTCTCATTCCTAGATAAGGAAGCTAATGGATGAGAGGTTAACAGACAGCCAAGTTCAAGTGTCTTGCTCTAGCCTGTGACAGATAGGATCTGAACCTGCATGTCTGGCCCCAGACTCACCCTCTTCCTTACCTCGTTAGGACAAAGCTGAGGCCAGGGACCTTTGCTCATCTGATAAAGGGGACTGTAATTAGTCTTCTTTTCTGGTCCAGCAAGGAGAAACAGGCAGCTCAGGTGACTGGCCCAGCCCACAGGTGGGAAGTAGGAGGAAGGCACAGAGTGCCTCGCTTTCTTTGCACCTGCTGCCTTGCCTAGGCGATCTACACAAACACACAGCAGTGATCTGGCCCCATACCCTAAGCCCAGGGAATCTGCTTTGCAGTTTATTTGCATTTGTGGAGTTAATTTGCTTTCCAGACAGAACCACAGACCAGTGTCCCCACCTCCTCAAGACTGCCCCTCCCTTAAGGGTCCTCATGTTTGCCCCATGTCTCCCAGTATGCAGCTGCTGGCCAAGGGAGGGTCAGAGTGTGAAGCAGCCAGGCTGGCCAGGGCCAGGGGCCAGTGATGAGGCCAGCACTGCCTCCCCCTAAGGCCGGCCTGCTCCTCGCCTGGTGCTGGCGCATGAAATCTGAACTCTGGAGGGAAATTTACTGCACAATAAAGGAAGAATGGCCCACTTTGGGGACAATTAAAACCACATTACTGTGGAATTATAGAGGACGCCGGGGGAATTAGCCACATGCAAAGCAGCCAGGAGTGCCAAAGCCAAGAAATGTGGGCGATCACACAGGGCTCCCCTCCCCCAGACTTGTACAAGGGACCCGTCTGGTTTTCAAACCCTGGGAAAACATTTGCAAAGGCTACCACCAAAAGATAGTCTGAAGATAACCTTGCCTGGCCTAGCATGTAGCCTCATTCCAGTTAGAGAACCAACCAGGTCACTGGGTTGAGTCGAATAGGGACAGGTCTACTTTGCCATTTGCCCACAGGGACTTGGAGGTGGTGCTGAGTGGCTTCCAGTCCCATTACCACTGTGAGCCAGGTGAGCTGCTGGGGTCTCCACATCTTTAGTTGTAAGATGGAGACAATAAGACCTTCCCCTCCTGATTCTGTGGGCATGTTCGATGGATAAGATAAACTAAGCCAGGTCCCAGAATCTCTGCCTTTTTAAGATTTGTGGCTTCCTTTAACAGAGGGACAGTCTGGTTGGACCTTCATATGCTTGGGTTCAAAACTTGAAGAGTCAACCAATCTCAGATCAAAAATATCTGAAAAGCATTTGCATCTGTATTTTAAAAATGGACATTTTTTTTTCTTCCCAGCATTTCTTTAACTATCCAGTGTGACCATAATACAGGTATCGGAATCAATCCAGGGATGATTGAGGTATATAGGGGGATGGGTAGATGCTAGGTAAATACTGTGTCATTTCATATAAGGGGCATGAGCATCCTTGGATTTCAGTATCCATGGGGTTCGGGTTGTCTTGGAACCTATTCCCCATGGCCACTAAGGGACCATTGTGAAGATACATGTAATGTGTTTGTTGCCATCTTTCCATCCAGCCTCCTAGGGATGAGAGAAGCTAAGCTTTTGTTTCTGATAACCTGAGCCACTTAGGACTTAGGAATCCCTCAGAAACCTCCGACCTCTCTTACATACATCCCTCACTGATTTTCATGGCTCTCCTTCAAGGTGCTCTGTGTGTGTGTGTGTGTGTGTGTGTGTGTGTTTATGGTGGAAATGTATGGGAAACAGTGGGTGGAGCGAGGGGCCTTCTAAGGTGCAGGGTGAGGACTCTTGCGGCTATGAAGATTAAATGGCTCCAGGGTGCACAGAGCCACTCTGGACACATCACCTGAGCATGTTCCAGTGGATGGAGTTAGCAGCCGTGGCAAGTGTTGGCTGTGCCTACCCATCCCAAGTGCCCCCTGGTGCCCGCTTCTCCCGGTCATCCACTTCATCTTCCAGGTTGTGGCTTGGCCTGTGTTCTCTGTCTTCTCTTTTGTAGACCTCTCAGAAGCTCCCCGTTCCTTTCGGATGCTCAGAGTTCTAGCAGGGAGCTCCCTTCCAGTTGAGGGACAGGGCCTCAAGGAGGGGACAGCCTTTCTTATTGACATGCACAGGGCCTATGCCTAAAGCAAGCAGCCAAGGAATTTGGTACCCTCTGTTTCTTGACACAGGCTCCCCTTTCTTGAAAGGGTCTGTCCCCTTAGGGGTCCTTATCTAGCTCTAGGATAGTGTATTATCCTTAATCCAGGAGAGATGTTCGGGGTACCTTAGCAGATAACACTTCACAGTACCAACCTCGAATAGAGATGCCAGCTGTGGGCCGTTACATTGGTGCAACCCTGTTGCCTTTGAAACCCCCACAGATGGCTGCATTTATTTGTTTGTCTGTTGTGTGTGTGTGTGCCAGGACACATGTGTGGAGGGCAGAGGGCAACTTGCAGGAACCGGGTTTCTTCCTTCTACCACATTGAGTTCCAAGGATCAAACTCAGGGTTTACGGACAGCAAGTGCTTTATCTGCAGAGCTTTATCAGCTGCCTCTAAGGCTCTATTGCTGCACTGCATCCATAAGCCATTGTGGTCCAGAGATGCAGCAGTTCTGTCTCTTTCTCACCGGCACAGTGCTCACTGTAAGGAACTAGCATCCTTTCCAGATTTGACTCCCTGTCCTAACTCCTGAGCAAGAATATTCATGGTGCCAGACCTAGTTGTAAACCTCTAACAGCCACTCAGTTTGAAGGCTCCCTGAGTTAGAAGGTTTTGTCTCCTCTCCAGAGTGGACCTCCTGGATCTTGTCCCTCTGCTTGAATGTCTCTAGGGATGGTTAGGTCACTCACTTCCAGGGTTGACCCATTCCAGCTCCCGTGGTCAGCTGGAATTTGCTGTCCCCTGTCATTCCATCTATGTGGCAGGTCACCCACTCTCTCTTCCAGGACATGATTTTTAATTAAAGTCTTTAATTATAATCCCATAAGCCCTTTACTGATCTCTAAATAAATTTTACCTACTGATTTGATTAAAATAACCAGATCCAGAATTGGGGCTCAGAGTTTGATGAGTTCCATCACAAAGAGTGCCCTGATGAAAAGCTCTTTTGTTAACTTATTTTGGGCCACTTAGATGGTACTTGCTTTCTCCTACCCTGCCCCATAATAGGGAGGTATTTGCATGTCAAGTTAAGGCATTCTGGGGAAGAAGTAAGCTTCCTGAGTGTCTGGGTTGGGCAGAGTGGTGTGTTCATCATTTCCCCACGTCACACAGTGGGGAAGCTAGAGTGGACAGCGTCTTCCCCTTTCTTATACACCTCTATATGGTCTTAAGAAGTCACAGGATGTGCCAGGCAAATGGTGCAGGCTTTAATTCCAGCACTTGGGAGGCAGAGGCAGGGGGATCTCTGTGAATTTGAGACCAGTGAGTTGCAGGACAGTGAGCACTACATAGTGACACCCTGTTTTGAAAACAAACAAACAAACAAGAGGTCATAGGATTTCTGTTCTGTTTTAGTAGTGGGCACATGTACAGGGAAGAACGAGTTGGCCCAGAGCCAACAAGCACTATGGAACCAGACAACCCTCTGATTGGTTCCAGGCCTAGTGGGACTGCCCACTCTGAGGGACCCCTTTAACTTCTGGGACTCACCAGCACTAAGACCAGTAGAGTTGCCTTAACATTAGGCAAAGTATGAGCTTATGAGGGTAGGAGACCTGTTAGGAATAGAGGATTGCCAGGCAAGCCCTGCGGTATAATGACACTAAACATCACGTCCTGCAGTTCATGTTGAAGTAGGCATCCTGAGCCTCGACTTGTGAAATTTAGCAACCGTAGTTGTCAAATGAATTAGGAAAAATGAGAGTTGGCTTACAATGGCTTACCAGGTCCCTGGTGTCAGCTTGTGTTCTTCATGATTAGGGCCCTGTGTCAGTGAGGCCAAGAGCTCTGTGCCGAACAGAGGTCCTGTAGCACCGGAGGCTGTCTAGTCTCTGGAGCTTAAGACCCAGGTCAGAGTTAACCAGAGTTGGCTTAGCTAGCTAGTCCAGTAGAAAGGGATGCTGCCTGGGGGCTGCAGTGAAAGGAGAGCTGTGTCCCTACACTTGCACATTGCTCCTACTGGTATAGAACAGAGTGCTGCAAGTCATTAAACCCTTGATGCCAGCCTCCCCCAGCACGGCTGGAGTCCCGCATGTGCCAGCCTTGGTGATGGGACCCATTACAGATGGGAAATGACTCCAGGGAGCCAGGAGCCAGGCTTGGCCTGTTCCCCTGGCAAGTCAACTCTCATATATCCAGTGCACGGAGCCTGGGCACTACCTCTGGGGAAAGCGATTGGAAGGAAGCCCCCATGCTGCAAGCAGGCATCTGGCAGGGCATATGAGTCACAAGGCAGAGGATTTCACAGCAGTGCCTCCCCCTCCAGCAGAAGGGACAAGCTTTTCTCAGGTCTTTGCTTTGAATATTAGCTGCATTCTAACGGGCAAGGGGAGGGGTTATCAAGCTCCAAGCTCGGAACAGTGAGACCTTTGCCAGGCAGGAGATCTGGAAAGTGCCCTGAACTAGTTAGGTGAAAGGTTAGCTATTACTAACTATTGCCAGGCTCTTGGCAATGTCTCTGCCACATTTTTCCCATCTCTTCCAGAAGAGGGTAACTTGGAAGGCCACTCCTGTCTCAAGCTCTGTGTTGCCCTGGGTGAACAACATCCTCTTTTCTGTTTAGCTCCGTCACAAATGGGGATGGAGTAAGGTCTTTCTGCTGGAAGTCAGCCTCTGGACCTTCTTTTTTTTAAATGTCTATGGGTAATTTGTCTGTTATGTATATCTGCACTATTTGTGTGCCTATTGCCTCCAGAGGCCAGAAGAGGGTATTGGGTTCCCTGGAACACATCATAGACTGTCGAGAGTTGCTGTGTGGATGCTGGGAATTGAACCTGTGATTTTAACTACTGAGCCACCTCTCCAGTGGACCTATATTTTGAAACCAGTTTTGTTTTTTGTTTTTGTTTTTTTTTCCTCCTTGAGAATAATAGGCTTTGCATCTATCTCTTCAGACCTGGGCAGCTGTGGAAGGTTCCAGAACAAGGTGGTAACAAGTTGAAAGGAATGTTCAGAGATTTGGAGTGAAGGATTGCTTGGAGGTGGGGAAGGTCTAGAGTTGGGAATGGAACCTAGTAGGCCAGGGATGACCTCTCTGGGGGAGGTGAGAGGGCAGAGCGAGGCATCACCCTCTATCAGCCTGAGGCCAGGCTCTGGAGAGAGTGGATCTAAGAAGCGTTGCTGAGGAAGAATTGATGAGTGCTCAGGGCTTACCCCGACCTCCTCATTTCCTCCACAGAGAGGGTCCAGGAGGGGTTTGTGCAGTGCAAACTCTGAGTTGTCCTACACAGGGAAGGCTGGGACAGGAGGGGATCATTTCAAAGCCTTAGGGGGAGGTGGAGCAGCCAAAAAAGGGCAGAGGAAAGAAAAGGCTAACATGTTTACAGAGAAAAGGAGTCAGTGGAAAAAATGACGGCAAGGTCAAGTAGATTTGGGAGATGGCCCTGCAGTCAACAGAGGGGAGGGGACAGTGGCCGTGTAAGGGGGTGGGGGGTAGAACGAACCTCCAAGCCTTGGCTGTACTCTCAGGAATGCTCTGACTCCAGGGCCTTAATACTGCCTGTGGGTCAGGCCCCAGCCTCAGAACCAGCCTTTGCTGCCCATTCACAGGGACTCTGTTCACTGGAGGGTCTCCCTGTGGGATAGGAGGTGTTTCTGCTCTCAGAGGGAGACAGGGCTGGCCAGACTTCCAGCTGTCTGTCTTGACCCCAGGCCTTTCTCTGGATGCCCAGAGGCTCGGCTGGTGGGGGCCCAGCTTTCTTGGCAGATTCTTTGTCTGCCTGTGCACAAAGGGGCCGGACCTTTCCCAAGCCCCACAGGTGTGAAGAACTTGTTACTGTAGTGTTTGTTCAGCCCTATTAGTGGCCTGAAGGACTGTTGACAGAGGTCTGCTTTGTGATCAGACTTGGCTAAAGCTCCCTAAGCCCTCAACAAACACTGGCCACTTATCTCAGAGACTTTATCAGAAACCATCTAAAGCCGCCTTTGGCAGGCAGGCTTCCCTGACCCATTCACTCGGGGACGCTGGGTCTCCAATGCACTTTCCACATTTTTTTTTCTTTTTTCTCCTACCACCCACCGCATCCTTGATATCAGAAGAAAGCCTTGGTAGGGAAGAGGTAGTTAGGTTTTATTTTCAAATTGGACTCTTAAGATAAAGGGCTCTTTAAACCTGTCTTTCAAGAGGACACACTGAGAGGCAAGGGGCTGCTTTGGGAGAATTTAGCTTCAGGGGCTTCTAGGCTGATAGGAGTGGAACCCTAGTCACTTAACTGCTCTGTAGTCTTCTCTTAGAGCTCTTCAGCCTGCTCCAGCCTTAGAGGAAACTACAGTACACAGTGTGTGTGTGTGTGTGTGTGTGTGCGTGCGTGCGTGTGTTGCTTTCTAATATGTCAGCAGCTACATTAAACCACCCATGGTAACAGGCACTGTGAATACATATATAATACTCTCCTGGGACTGTAGGAGATTAGTAAAAATAGTAAAAACTGAACAATTGTAGCAACCAGCTGTAATAAAAGCTATGTGCCTATGCTTTCAAAATGTCTTAGCTCAGTTCTCTCCCCATCTTACGGTGGTATGGGAGGCTGTGAGCGGAATGACTCAGTGCTGCGAAGTATGCTTGGACTATTGACCTGATAGAGTCTGCTCAGGTGATCCCGGATCACTGACTGACCCAGGACAGGGAGATGGCCCTGAAGTCTCTCCAAAGCCACAGGAGACTCGCTCCGTTGTTGCTAAAATAGCTTTCTTTGCTCAGGACCCCAAACAGTGGCCCACCATGCACTCCCTCTCTGGAAGACCCAAGCATTTACCAGTTGCCACACCCTTCCTCCCAGCCCTGGATGGGGACCAGGCGTGCCAGTGGTTTTCATTACATTGAAGTGGAAAAGAGGCAGCTGCGATGACTGAGTCTCAGGAAACTTGACTGGGACCAGACTTCTGTTTCGTGTCCCCTTTGACCTCTTAGTGGTGGGGTTACCCATGCCCTTGGGTTTACTCTGACTGGTCTCCACTGTGCTCTCTCTGGTTACAATCTATAATCCTCATGTTAGTAGTGGGCCTTGGCCTGAGCCAATGGAGACATCAGCTGGCCACACCTAGGCATCTCCAGAGTCTCTGCCCTGCTCCCTGTTGCACCCCATTTCCTTGTGTAGCTCCAGAATTACAGTAGCATTCAATAAATAATCGTTGACCACCAAAGTGTGCCTGCAACCTGACTTCCCAGTTATAGACACCCGCAGTCTGCTGTATGAATGGACTGACCATCAGGATCACACTGATCTTGCTTACCTTTAAACACAAACTGCTGCAGGTACCAGAGCTGTTTGGGCCCGGCTTACATCAGCCTCTGCTCAAAAGAGAGGCCTTTCGGAGCTCAGCTCAGCATGATCCCTTGGTGCAGACAGGGACCAGGTGTGTGCAGCCCTGGGTGTTCAGCTGGGCCCTTTTCATGAGTTGCCACAAACTAGGCTCAGAAAGGCGCTTACTGCGGGAGGAATATTTACAATTAATGAACAAGAGACAGACAATTTCTAAATAAATAGTGTACCAAATAGAGTAAGCAAGGTCATAAATGAAAGAAAATTGGAGTAGCTTCCAACTCTTAAAAATAGCTCTCAAATAGTTTCATGGCTTTGTGCCAATTGTTTAAGAAGTTTTTTGTTTTTCGTTTTCTTAAAGATGAAACCAGAACTCTTTCCACCTCCTTGAAGGCCTCTCCTGCTATAAGCGCCATCCTCACCTGGATTCCAGGCTCTTTC
Source organism: Mastomys coucha (assembly GCF_008632895.1). Taxonomy (NCBI): domain Eukaryota; kingdom Metazoa; phylum Chordata; class Mammalia; order Rodentia; family Muridae; genus Mastomys; species Mastomys coucha. Next base: position 63,492,788 of record NW_022196911.1, on the reverse strand, counting down.
TCTATAGGGTGGGTGACAGTCCAACTCATTTCTCTTCTATTTGGTTCCGTCATTCAACCTAAGTCTGCAGGCTGCAGCAGCAACATCACCTGGGAGTTTGTTAGGCACAAATCTGGAGGAGATGGGGCTATTGCTCAGTTTGTAAAGAGAGTGCAGGTCTGGTCCCTGGCACTGCTTAAACCATGGCACACTCCTATAATCCTAGAAGGAGAAGCAGAAGGATCAGAAAGTTGGAGGACATCCTTGGCTACAAAGACTTTATCTGAGAGAGGGGGATGGGATGTACACCTGGGACTTGGCTGAATGGTGCGTGCTTGTAATCCCAGCACTTGGGAGGCTGTGGCAAGAGGATCACAAGTTCAAGGCCAGCCTGGGCTATACAGTCATACTCTATCTCAGAGGAAGGGAAGCTTCTAGCTGGATCCCCAGGTGAACCAGTATGCAGATGCAATTGGACTGCTGAAAATAGACCATCCTGGCCCCTCTTTGGCTTTCTTTTCGGGTTCTGTCCTCTCTATCTGGTCCCAGAAGGACCCAGCAAGATGTCTGTCTGTCGGTCTTTCGTCTGTCCCAGCAGCTCTGCTCCTAGCTGGGAGATCCCAGGTCTTCCACGGAACTGTCTCCCCTCTGGTAATAGAAGCACCATGAGGCAGGACTCTAGCTTGCTTGTGAACTTCCTAAAATCAAACTAGAACAGGTCTCTTTTTCTCTAACATATACTTCCAGAAACAGTGAGGTGATCCAGAAGAGCTGAGCATGTTCATGTAATCTATGTGCTTTGTAGTGTGCCTCTGAGAGGGAGCACAGAGAACCTCAGGTGAGGGACCAATTTCTTTTATAGAAAACATCCAGCCTGACTGGGCGTGGTGGCTCATACCTTTAATCTTTGTACTCAGGCAACAGAGGATGATGGATCTCTGTGTATTTTTTTTTCCCTCGAGACAGGGTTTCTCTGTGTAGCCCTGTCTGTCCCGGAACTCACTCTGTAGAGCAGGCTGGCCTCAAACTCAGAAATCCGCCTGTCTCTGCCTCCCAAGTGCTGTGATTAAAGGCGTGGGCTACCACTGCCTGGTCATAGTGTATATTCTACAGCCTGATCTACATAGTGAGCTACAGGACAGCCAGAGCTACATAGTGAGACCTTGTCATTAAAAAACAAGAGGGGGAAAAAAAAAGAAAGAAAGACAATATATGAAGCCAGCTTGCAGATGCTGTCTTGTGGGTTATTTTTGTCAGCCCAGAGGCAGGCATGTAAGTCCAGGATTCCCTTAGCAATTCTATAAAGAACACAGGCAAGTTTCTCAAAAGTACTGCTCCAGGGAGGAAGGGAAAAAAATGAAGTGAACTGCCTATTAATACATCCATCCATCCACCACTCACCCATCCACCACCCACCCACCCACCCCACCTATCCACCCATCCATCCACCCATCTACCTACCCATCCACCTACCCATCCATCCATCCATCCACCCATCCATCCATCCATCCATCCATCCAAGCATCCAATCTCATGGTGGCTGAAGGACAGAGGAGAGACTCTGGGGCTAAGACCAGGGCTTCTGGCAGGACCACAATGAGATGGCTTTCCTGTTTTCATGGACAGGCTGGAGGCCTGGAAATTTTAGAGTGGCAGGGTCAGAATTAAGTGCTGCTGGGTGCTTTCTGGACTTGGATGGTCTTGGTAGGCATGTGACTTCGTTTTTGAGGTGTTTTGGGTAGAGAATCAATACATGTATGTTTTTGTATACTCATCGAATTGCTGAGACTCAGTTCTCTGTGTTCAGAGCCCTGGGGAGAGTCTGTGGCATTTAGATGTGGGTTCTTCTCTCGGAAGTACAGAAGTCTATTTAAATGGGATTGAATTGCTTAATCAAAGCACAAAGATGACTTTAAATTAGTTCAGAGTAAGAATACAGGAAAACTACAAGACTATGCCTTTAGAATGAGGGCCAGACAGCAAATCCTTTTGGTCCTGTCTATCTACCTGTCTACTTTCTGACCTTCCTATCTGCCTGCCACACATGTACCCATCCATTTAGCTACCTCACCTAGCAATCTACTTATCCATCTATCCACCCATCCCACATCTACCTCTCCCTCTATCTATTTCATCCACCAATTCATCTCAGTCATTCATCCCATGGGTCCATCCATCAACCTGTTCCTCTATCTTCCATCTACCCCATCCATTCAATCAATCACCAATCACCAATCAATTAATCCTCCCACCCATACCAATTTGTTATCGCTCAGTCGACTCATTCTATACATGTATACATCTTCTTTCTTGAGTACTTGCTTTCTCTCAGTTGTACAACAACAACAAAAAATGTAATCAAGGCTCACTGTGGGCTTCTTCATGTCGTCCCCAGTGAAGCAATAAAGTTGATTGAGAGCATCTGGCCCACTTGATCAATGTGAATTCTGATGGATTTGCTCCTCAGTCTGGCCATTTCCTCTGTTAAAGGAGGAGCCCCTTGGGCAGTTGAAAGTACATCGCTGGGCAAGTTCCAGTAGACAAGAGACATGAACAAAATGGTTTAAAGTCGGAAGTTAACAACACAGAGGACATTTGGGTGGGGGAGGGAAATGGAAGTTGGCTCTTGGTGCCCTTTCTCTTTCCTGTCAGGTTTCTAGTTGAGGAGTGGCGTTGGGGAGTCCTTGCTCCCTACCCCCCATCGCTCCTGATAAGCCTGAGATGCAGCTATAGGGGACATGGCTGGCTTATCCCAACATGCTAGCTAGCAAGCACACACAGCCTAGAGTCTTTATAAGAGACCAGGGGATCCCCTAGATGGACTTCCAAGTCACTCCAGTGGTGTGGGGCTCCTTGATCTGGGCCAGGCTGGTCCCCCAGGAAGGTCTCTGCTTCCCCACCCCCATCTCTCCTGAGTTGACCTCTGTTCTTACAAAGCTGCCCTTTTCTTCCCGCCTTGAAATCTGATAATGAAACTAATACCCAATATTTTTGCCTAGGAGAGAAGCAGGAGATAAACAGGAAGGCACAGGGATTAGGGTGTCTCTCCGAGGCAGGGCCCATGGCTGGTGGGAATTGGGTGACACCTCTTTGTGGACCCGAGAGATCCAGATGCGAGCCACTTTGCCAAAAAAGCATTTTTCCATCTGTGTAGAGAAAATAAAACAAAGAGAAAAGAAAACAAGCTGTAAAATACTTTGCAGAAGTCTGAGCATGGGTAATTATCACTTGATGCTCTTTGACAGCCCCAAGGAGGGGCAGGGGGTACTTTTTGATGTTAGCCTCGGAGTTTTCTTTTGTATGACCAGTTGTTTGGAAAGAACCTTTTGTTGGTGTGAGGTGTGCATAGGAGATCGGGCCTGAGCTTTCCCAAGGGTAAGGGAGGCAACCCTCATTCCCAGAAGAGCTCAGATGGATGCTGGGCAGCTAGAGCCTCCTTTACAGAGGGGGACATGGGGATATGGCACCTCCATGAAGGACCTAAAGATGCTGCTGTGAGGTCCTTCTGTGTGCAGAGGAGGGCAGTGAGACCCTAGCCATCCTTGTAGATTCCCAGTCCTGGGCAGGTGCACCAGGTCCTGGGGTTTCTGTTCTTTCTTCTTTTTTTTTTTTAAATATTTATTTTATGTATGTGAGTACACTGCTGCTCTCTTCAGACACACCAGAAGAGGGTATCAGATTGTTATGAGCCACCATGTGGTTGCTGGGAATTGAACTCAGGACCTCTGAGGACCTCTGGAAGAGCAGCAGCCAGTGCTCTTAACTGCTGAGCCGTCTCTCCAGCTGGCAGGGTTTCTGTTTTTTGGAGGAAAGATCCAAGTCTGCCTGTAGTTCAGGTTCAGCTGTTCCATGTGGTGATGCTGATCATCTTCTCTGGGGGAGTCTAGCAGCAGAGAGACCTGCCTGCTGCCAGCCAGGACTCTACTCGCTGGGCTGGCTGGCTGGCTGGCTGGCTGGTCACTGAGTCTCTCTGAGTAAGTCCTATTCCTTGTCTTACTGAGTGAGTCCAATGAGAAAGCATAAATGTGGCAGCCCACCATGGAGAGGATGGGGCAGAAATGCAGCTTCTGTGTGTCTGGTTGAACTTAACCACCTGGGGACACCTGCTCGGGGACACTTCCAAGGTTCTTGGGAGTCAAATCTGTTCTCTAGTCCAAACTGGCTCCCAGCTGCTTCTGGACTGTCTTAACTCGACCTCTGCTTGTCAGTTGAGTGACTAATGGGCACATGATTTGGGGACTGATTCCTGGAAGAACATTTAAAGAAGCTTGTAACACCAGAGAGCAAAATCCAGAATTTCACAAGTAAAAATAGCATCCCAACAAGAAACCAGTAAAAAACCATTTCCAGCTTCTATGGTAGAGAAGGCAAATATTTTAAGCCAACCATGGAGAGAGAAAATTGGAGCTATGGCCTGAACATGCAAGGCACACCTGGAGATGGGAATGCAGACACAAGGAGACAAGCCCCCTTTTCTGTAGTCATGGACACAGCTGGCAGTTGAGTCTGGGCCTTTTCCCCTGACAAGTTGCAAAGATTTTTTTTTTTTTTAAATGTTGATACCAAATGTGTGGTGTTGTTATTCTTTTCAAGGGTGTGGTGAAATGAGAGCTATCACTTCCTGCTAGTAGGAGGCAAAGCCAGTTCAGCCTTCCTTGAGGGCAACTTGGTGTTTTCTGATCCAAAGTTTAAAAAAATGTGGAGATCCAGAACTTCACTGAATTCTGCCTGGAGGACTGTACTGCCCATCATTAGTGAGAGCAGAGTTCCGATGTGCATGTTCAAAGACGGTTCAAGGTTTAGAACATGACCAGCAAGGAACAGCCTGGCTGTTGAGAGATCCTGCTTGCTCACTGTGCCTGTCTCAGACTAAAGACCCACAATGTCTAAGTATCAGCCAATCTTTAAAGATCATATTGACACTAAAAAAAAAAAAAATGTTCATTCTGAGAAAAAGGCAAATGAGTATGATCTATATTAATAAAACATACTAAATAGCCTCACAGCTGGGCTCAACAGGAAGCCCCTATCTATGTTCACAGCGTTTGGTGGGAACAGGAGTGTACTTCCCCATTTCTTCCTTTGTTTTTTAAGTGTATGGAATTAAACATCATTTCTCTAGAAGCTCCATACGATGTATACAGAACACGCAGCATAAAGACAGGGCAGTTTCCCTTTGGGGGATGTCCTGGGGCCTCATCTAAGCAAGGGTTAGATGTGGGCTTGGGAATGACACTGACATCACACCCCCTGGATAGTAAGATGGCTGCAGCCAGAGGAAGAGGCATCACCTGCAGGAAGACAAGCCTGCCTTGGAATGGGAGGGGCACCCCTACACTTGGCATCCTTTAGAAACTGCTCAGAGTTCAGAATAAATGAAGCAGGAGGGATTGGAAGACTGGGGAGTAGAGCTGAGGCTGGGGAGTGAGTAGGTCTGGCTTGTTAACAGCCCCTAGGGCTGTGCTAAGTGACTTCGACTTTATCCTTATGGACACCCTCAGATTGGTGCTTAGAAATCCCACTCTGGTCACAGTTGTCTCTATGAAGTGACTCCAGGACTCCCCGAAGATGCAAAAATTCCATCTCTTCTGTAAAGTAGCACCATGTTTGCAGAGCCTACACATCTTCCTATGTCTAGACATAAGGAAAAGCCCCTTATTAAGACTCATCTCTGGCTGGGCAGTGGTGATGCACACCTTTAATCACAGCTCTTGGGAGGCCAAAGCAGGCAGATCTCCAAATTTGAGGCCAGTTCCAGGACAGCCAGGGCCACACAGAGAAACCGTGTCTCAAAAAAACCAACCAATCACAAACCTCACTGATAAATGGCTTATATTGCCCATTACAATGTAAATGTTATGTAAATGAACGTACTATAATTTTTAGAGACTAATGACAAGAAAAATAGTGCATTTCAGCATGGATGCAATTTTCCCCCAGATATTTTTGGATCCACACAGTTGTCTGAATCCTGCAGAATCAGGCAGACGGAGGCAGAAGGGAGAGGAAGGAGCAATGTGGAGAAGGTGCCCCTGGGTTCAAGTGGAGACCCTCAGACCTGAAGCTGGAAGTGAGGGTTTGTGGGTCAGGAGCAAAGAGGTGATGTGAGATGCAGGAGTTAGGTCCCAAGGGCATCAGAGATGGTGGGCTAAGAGCTGACCTCTGAGCTAAGTTCATAGGCCAGGGAAATGAGAGGGAGAGCGACTGACAAGGAGGAGAGCCACAATGAGGGAAGCCAAGTGCCTTCTGCAGTGCTGGGTGGTGGGAAGGAGAGAGGGCAGTTGGCCCCAGAGTCCCTGGTGGCAGGAAGAAGAGTAGGAGGAAGGAGGTGCAGGTGGATGGTGTATTTAGAAGCCTGGGCATCCGGGTGTGGCCTGTTCCTGCTGAAAGACTTAAAGCACTTATTTCTCTCAGCTCTGGAGGCCACAAGTCCAAGGTCATGGCGTGGGAGGCCTCATCCATGGTCCTTTGAACTACTCAACCAGCGTTTATAAGTGCCCTCGAAAGAAGCAAGAAAAGGCTCCCAGAACAAGACTCTCCTGCGTGGAGATGGAGGGGGAACCTGGGATGGGCCTCTCTGCAGGGTGCAGGGTGTCTATCATGCCATCGTCCCCTTTTGCTGATGGTTTCTCTCTGTTTCCCCTGCAGCCTGCAACTGCAACCTCCATGCTCGGCGCTGCAGATTCAACATGGAGCTCTACAAGCTATCAGGGCGCAAGAGTGGAGGTGTCTGTCTCAACTGCCGCCACAACACTGCGGGCCGCCACTGCCACTACTGCAAGGAGGGCTTCTACCGAGACATGGGCAAGCCTATCACCCACCGGAAGGCTTGCAAAGGTAGGTTGTCTTGGGGGTCAGGTCGCAGGGGTTTTCAGAGACACCAGGCTCCCCCTCTCCCCCTCCTCTCTTTCTTTTCTTTCTTCTGGTTCTCCTGCAAAGTGGAGTAGACTGAGGTGTGCACATATACCCCGCCCCCTCTCTCTTCTCTCAAGGCCTCCCTGGTATTTGGAGGTGAAAGGCAAAACAAAGGGGCAATGGAGATGTGGCTCAGAGAAGAAAGCAATAGGTGTGATCCCTTATGAGAGTGCAGGGCCAGGCTCCTGCCACTTCCCCCTTTGCCTCCCTCCTCCCCAGCCGCTCCTCTGCACAGGTGTGCTGCATACCAGAGGAAAGAGAGTCGTGTTCACCAGGCTTACTGTTGGGACAAAGGACCCTCTTTTTCTAGCCCCTCACAGACATACTTCTTTGGATGCATTCGCACTGCCTCCTGTCCCACCCCCATCACACAACAGAGATACACACAGAGTCACAGGGAGGTTGGCAGTTTCAGGATCAGGGTCTTAGGAGAAGATTAATCCATTTGCAAATAGCTTTACTCTTTGGGACCAAGAAAAAAAAAAAAGAGGATAAGGAGACTGGTTTTGTTCACCGGAGCAAACATTAATGTTTTAGCTTTCTGGTGTTTGTTTTCTAGTCTCACCAACAAAATGAAGAAGCAAGCAATGGTCAGATGACTCTGGGGATGAAAAGTAGGCCCCTCCACTCCACATTATCCACATTAGCCTTTGGGAATTCCTGGGACTAAGGGATTCTTGCTCCTTTGTTGGGGTCTAGTGCCAGGGTATGCCTGAGCATGAAATGTTTACATTCGAGGGCTCCTGGAAGACAATGGTGTCTTTAGGAACTTTGACTCGGGAGGGTGCAAAGTCACGACAGATAGGTTGGGTGAGGAACTGCAGTGGATGACCCTTCTGGATGCTGCTTATCCTCTGAATGAAGCAGGGGTGTTTTCCTAACCAGAAATACACCACTGGTTGGGTGCCTATGTGCAGACTGACTGTATGTGACTGCATATGACTTGAGGGACCCAGTGCCAAGTGAAAACACAGGGCTCCTTATGCAAAGATGACAAAGACTCTCAGAACACCAACAGCAGAGAGAGCCTCAGCCAAGCGTGTGCCTTCTGAACATCGAGCCGCTTCTGCTTGTAAAGACACTTCCTTACTAACCAAACAACAGCAACCCAGATCCCACTGGCTCTGCAGACTCTCCTCTGAGAGAGAACACTTGCATTCCTCATGTACAGATGAGCAAGGTATCTCTCAGGAGGTAGACCATCCCTCCTTTTGTGTCTTTGGCCAATGGCTGCCTTTGCTGGCTGCCAGGAGAATCTGAACATGAAGATGGCAGAGGCTGTTTCCAAATCAGAGAGAAAAACAGATTCCAGAAAGAATGCTCCAGGGGACTCTGAGAATGGGCAGGTGGCCCTGGGCAATGAAATTCAAGGATATTGGACATTGTCAGGAAGCAAGAGCAGGGCTAGGGGGATGGTTTGGGGTCTTCAGAGAACAGAGTTGGAAGCTGTCCAGCTCCTTTGCCTATATCCAAAGTAGCTGCTCTCTCTTTTGCAGAAGAAATGGAAGCTAGGATCTCGTACACAGCCCCAACATAGAAATATTACCCATTTGGCCAAGAACTTTAACTTATGTTAGCCACTTCAGTGGGCAGTCCTGTGTCTGAGAGCAGGAAGGTCCAGGGTCTCCCTGAGGAAGGATACTGTCCACTTCCTGCCCTGCTGGTTTTTGCCTTTGGGGCAGGGATGCTCAGCTTCCTTTGCCAGTTGAGATTAAGGGTGGGGCAGGTACAGACAGAAGAGGGGGTGTCCTGTGACTTCAAATGCTGAAGTCAGCCCTGGTGGCCGTCTTCAGTTGCAGTCTTGGATATCAACTGTCCCCAGCCTTCGTGAGAACCCAAGAATAACTTGGAGAGGGAAAGCTGAGATGGATCCTGGTCAGGGAGGGACCAGAAAGAGCATATGGAAGAATGTGATCCTGCATCCTGATTGGTGAGGAAGAGTATGGTGTGAAAAAAAGGCTTTGCTTTCATTATTGGTGAGAAAAGGTTCTCCTCTGATTAAGAGGCAAAAAAAATGTGACAAAAGTAGCCATCTGATTGGTGGAGAAGGAATCCCTAGAGGGTTCTAGGCCTCTACCTCCTGCCCTTTCCTCCCCAACTGTTGCCTCCTTAGGAGATGTGGGAACTTCAAATATCCTCTTGCCAGAAAGAATGATTCTGGCAGGAGGGAGCTTTAGGAGTGGCTCAGAGGCTGCCTGGGGAGAGAGAGGTGTGCCTCTGAGTCTATTGGCGGAAAAACACCTACCCCTCTTCCATCATGTGGGCTCCCTCTGCCTGTCCTCCAGGGCCACATGGTTTAAGCAATGGCTCCTCGCACGCAAGCTTGTTGGTCCCCTGTTTTGTGCTCTTTTGACAGCTTGTTCTTCAAGGAGTGTGGATCTCTTCCCTAGCACTAGCCTCTGATGTACCCGGGAGGAGCCCCATGCTAGGCTCTCCCAGGAAGAACTTCACCTCTTTACTTTATCCTAATTTCACAGAAGAATTAGGACAACTGTCTCTCAACTCCCAAGTTGGCTTGGGAATGGCCGTGGGGCCCTCTTTACCCCCTGACTTCTCAGGGCCTGGGAGGAGCCCGGGCAGGGGGCCCGAGGCCACCCATACACTGCTGGCGATTGGCTGGCTCAAGACCTTGTTCAGTGTCGAGCAGGGGGTGGACCCAGACAAGAACAGCTTGGAGCAAGGGCATTTGATTCCAAACATTACTCTGCAGTCTCCCCATTTGGGAAGTTTCATAGCAACAAATTTGTTGGGGTCTTTCTCTCCTCCCCTAGCTTAGGAGCAAACCGGGACTGGCAGGGTTGGTGCATACAAAGGGCTGTAATAAACATGCCCAGGGAACAGGCCGCTGTACTCTCAGCTATTCAGAGCGATTTCACAGCGCTGGGCCAGCCTCATTATGGTGTGGGCTGTTGTCCTATACAAAGTCAGATGAGATGAATTTCTCCCCTTTCTCCGCAAAATGGTTTGTGAATGATACTCGTCCTGGAATCTGTCAAAAGATAGGAGTTTTTGTTTACCATCCGACTTCTTTATGGACTTAGCAGGCACTTTCCTTTTAGAGCCGGCAAAGGAGACTTTGCTATTTAACCACCTCAGCCATGTCTCCATTGATAACGATATTAATTTATCATTTTCCCAAACCATCTGTGATGGATAAAGACATTCCAGGAGGCTCCCGTGAACCGAATTGTGATGAGAATTAAGAAATTAACCACCACATCCAGCTTCCCCATCACAAAGGGCCCTCGTTCCATCTCACTGAGCAGCAGCCTGTTCTTCCCGCTCACTGCCCTGCCCCCTTCTCTTCTTCGCTGAATGTGGCTGAAAGAAGGCTGCTAAGACAGGGCTGGTGCGGAGCCTTAGGAAGATGCAATCATTAGTGGGACTGAAGGGAGAGACAGCGCTCACCAGCCCTGCCATGCAATCTTGATGCTCCCACCAACCTTTCTCCCTGCAGCTCTGTCAAGGGTTGGGGGGAGGGGGAGAAGTGAGAACCCCAGTCCAGCCTCCTCTGGCTTCTTGGAGGCCACTATATGGAACTGTCTCCCTGGCCCTTCCCCACCCTCCCTTATTTTTCTCTTGGTTGTTTTTTTGTTTTGTTTTATTTTTAGTTTTTTTGTTTTGTTTTGTTTTTCAAGACAGGGTTTCTCCATGTAGCCCTGGCTGTCCTGGAACTCACTCTGTAGATCAGGCTGGCCTCAACCTCAGAAATCCACCTGTCTCTGCCTCCCAAGTGCTAGGATCAAAGGTGTGCACCACCACTGCCCGGCTTGGATTTTTTTTTTTCCTTTCCCTTCCTGGCATCATAGGCATCTTTTTTTCCCAACTTGTCATTCTTGGTTATGTGTGAGGATTACCTGGGATGTTATAAAATGTGCTTGGGCTCCACTCCAAGAATTCTGGTTGCATTAATGGGTCCATATGATTTGGAGCCTTGGAAAAGCGTTCCGAGGCTGAGAGAACTGCCAGGGTAAGGGGTTGGTGTATATGAGATAAAGGTGGCAGGTTGTTCTTGCCTTTGGATTCAGGACGTCCCCAGGGGAGGCCTAGGTCCTACAGTTTATTCCTTTGAGAAGAGAGATCACCAATTGATGAATTCAGATGTTTTTAAAGACTCTTTTGATGAACCCTTGGATGGGGGGCACTTAAAGTTCTTTTCATTTTAAATCTTGCCTGGTGAGACGCGTATGTCATCTGTGTGTACGTGTGTGTAGACCTGGCCATCTGAGTCGCCTCAGAACTACGTCCCTCCTACACCCCTCTTCCCGACTCAGTGGCAGTGGCCACTCACCCTGTAAAAGCATCAGGTGTACACTCTCCCACCTTCTGGGTTCCTTGTGACAGTTCCATTTTCTGTCATAATTTGGGTGGTCCAGGGAGAAGAATTTTTACCAGAGTCAAGAAGATTATCAGTGGTTCTCGCTTAAGGCACAAAGGTCCCTCTCCACAAAGTGGCCTCCAGTTTGCAAGGAGAGAAAGAGGCAGCTCAGCTCCTGCAGCCAGGAGAGAAGTGGCAGGAAGAGCTTACCTCAGCATGGCCCTGTTGCTATAGCCTGGCTACACAATCTTAGGGATGAGAGAGTCAAGGCTCCAGCTATGGACGCGGCTCATGTGTACAGTCCACAGGGAATCGGGTTAATCTCATGGCACCTTAAATCTTGGTCATCTTAACTATGGCATTATCTTCAGGTTTTTGGCCACTGAGTCCTTTGGCATTCCACATTCTATCTGCCATTCTTCAGGAGTCAAACATCTTACCTCTCCCTGATTCAACGGGGGTTATTCTTCCCCCTCCCCCCACAGGGTTTCTCTGTGTAGCCCTGGCTGTCCTGGAACTCACTCTGTAGACCAGGCTAGCTTTGAACTCAGAAATCCGCCTGCCTCTGCCTCCTAAGTGCTGGGATTAAAAAGGTGTGTGCCACCACTGCTCAGCCCAATGGGGGTCATACTTTAGGGCAGTGTGTTTGTGATTAGGAAGAGCCAGGAAAAAAGGCAGAGTGATTTTGTCCTGTGACTCATACTCACTACCATGGGGAAACAGTATCCCTCAGCCTAGCACTGGTGTACACTGGTGTGTAGCCAGCTCTACCCCCCTGGGTATGAGGGTCCCTACCCTTCTACCTTTTCTCATTCCTAGACTCTGCACGGGCATTCCAGGGGTTCTCAGGGTTTGACTAGAAAAGATCCTGATCTTTGAGTCCCCCCAAGTTCTTGGTGCTTCTGGGCGTGGCAGCCAGACCATTGAGGATATTTGACTTGGCATAGAGTCTTTCCTTGGGGTTTCTGCTACAAAACATCAGGTGAACCTAGTGTCCAGGCTCCAGGTCAGGGCTCAGGTTTCACTTCTGGGTGAGTCATGCTTCACAGCCTCAGCCTTCCTGTCTGGAGTTGGGCAGAAGGATCCCTCCTTCCTCTTAGAGTCACCCACCATGTGGATTAAATGAGGCACACAGCATGCACTCTGAACATGTTCACCACTGTGATTATTTGTCTAAGTCAAGGAAAACAGAGACACCAGAGTCCTCACAGTCGGTACACAAAGTATCTCCTTTGCTCTTTGTTTTCTGCTCTGCCCTTATTGATTTATTTTGATGATCCAGTGGGTTTCATTAGGGCTGCTTATAGGGTCCAGGTGAGCGGCATTTACAGGAGCCTAGGGTCTTTACCAACAGCTATACTTCTAAAGAAAATCTCTCTCCGTTCCCCAGTGGCCATTCATTCTAAGGACCTTGTGAGCCCTTCCCTCCCCTTAGTTACCAAATTTGCCTGCGTGTCTTAGGAGGGGCACGTTCAGGAACACCCTGACTTCTCCCAATGACGGGATGTTGACAGGCCCAATCTTGGGTTTTGAGCTATAGATCACAACCGTTGTGGAATTAAAAGTGCAATATCAATGGCACATCCTAAAGACAGTGCTCTGTCGTCCTGCACTCCTTTCCTTCAGCTCTCACAGTCTCTCTGCTCCGTCTTTGATGGAGACCCCTGAGTCAGTCCCAGCCGCGGCTGAGAATTTTAATAGTTCTTATTCTCAGCACTAAGGCCAGACAGGCGTCTCTGCAGTCCTCACTCCCAGCTGCAGAAAAAGATCCTCTCGGACCAAAGCTCACTAGTCTATGGGTACAAATATGATTATTTACATGGTAATTTGATGGGTATGTCCTATCCCTTTAGGCTCGCCTAGCTCTTGGTGTGGAGTGTAGCATTTGGTAACTGGCCTCTCAGCCAAAGGGCTCAGCCCCAGTGTAGACTCTATGGCTGATTCCCACAGGATTGGAACAAGGTCCTAGGGATGTGCCCTGGTACCGTGGTTGCACACTGTCCATAAAGGATTTGCATGCTTTGGAAGCACCAATGATGAATGAGCCCAGCAGCAGGATGTGCCGAGCAGCTGCTTGTGGAGGCTCAGCGCAAAGGTGGGGACAGCTGTAGACAGCCAACCACAGTTCTGAAAGTGCCACTTGGGAGACGAGGCTGCATACGAGGGCAGCCTGCCTGACCACACTCCAGCATGCAGGCCACCAAAGCCTGGGCTGATCCTCACCATATTGCTTGTAGCTGTCGTAGGTCAAGTGCCTGGACTGGACCTTCCTTCCCATCTGCTATCCTCCCAGTCCAAGCCTGTGTGCACTCTTGCAGAAACAGTGGCACTCTAGGAACATGCTAAAGACCTGTGTTTTTCTCCTCAACTGTAGAACAGAGGCAGGAAGACTACTGTTCACTAGACCACAGCGGGTCACGTAATCCAGTTTAGAATTATGGGCTCCCCAGCCCTGCCCTGCCCTTCCTGTCGTCTGCACCTTGACCTGAAAGTGTCAGAGAAAAAAAAGCAAGGCCATCCATCCTAAAACATTTATTCTTCAGTGCCTTGTTAGCAACTGTTGTGGGGAGGGGAAAGCCTGGCTTGAAGGAAGTTAACATGGACAGCTGAAGGGGAAGACTGGGGACTAGCTGTGGATCTCCACCATCGGCTCCCCATGCCCCATTAGCATGGAGTATGTGGCCTTTGAGCTTCTTGTGACCCAGGAAGTGAGGGGACTGGCATTCCCATCCCCTGCCTCATTCTTTCGTCCAGATGCGCAGGACAGATGAAATGGCCTCTCCCTAGAGGAGAAGGCAGCGGCTTGGCCCTGAAATGAAAAAAAAAGAGAGAGAAAAAGAAGCTAATTGTGTGAGATGAGGTGAGTTATATGGAAGAAATAAACAGTGGAAGAGAAAGCCAGCGAAGGGAAGCTTTCTATGAGCCCCTGGGGTGGAACATTTAGAGGGGACTGGGGTGTGAGGAAAAAGCATAGAGAGAACAACAGGGCAGGCAGCCCCAAAGTCACAAAGCAGCTGAGCACTTGGTAGGCCCTTGGTCAGGAGGAAGGGAGAGAATGCAGGGCAGGGCCATCTCACCAGCATCTGGTAGGTCCTATCCCCAAAGCATGGGAGGCTAACGCAAAACCAAGAACAAAAGTAAAGAGGGGTATGTTGGCAGTTACAGAAGCTCCTTCTGCCTCTATGAGGGTGCTCCCCAACCCACCCAACCCACTCCTGTCTTCCCTCCCTGGCATTCCCCTACATTGGGGCATTGAACACCCTCAGGCCCAAGGGCCTCTCCTCCCACTGATGTCCAACAAGGCCATCCTCTGCCACATATGCGGCCAGAGCCATGGGTCCCTCCGTGTATACTCTTTGGTTGGTGGTCCAGTCCCCTGGAGCTCTGGGGGTCTGGCTGGTTGACACTGTTGCTCCCTCCATGGGACTACAAGCCCCCTCAGCTCCTTCAGTCCCTTTTCCAACTCCTCTATCAGGGATCCCACGTTCAGTCCAATGTTTGGTTGCAAGCATCCGCCTCTGTATTTGTCAGGCTCTGGCAAAGCTTCTCAGGAGATTGCCGTATCAGGCTCCCGTCAGCAAGTGGTTCAGGAATCCACAATAGCATCCGGGTTTGGTGACTGTATATGGTATGCATCCCCAGGTAGGGCAGTCTCTGGATGTCCCTTCCTTCAGTCTCTGCTCTATACTTTGTCTCCATATTTCCTCCTGTGAGTATTTTGTTCCCCCTTCTAAGAAGCACTGAAGCACCCACACTTTGTAAGGCAAGCCACAGTGGAGAAACAATACTCTCAAAGCTCGACAACCAGAAGGCAAACAATCCAGTTCAAAGTGGGCAAGATATTTAAACAGATACTTCATCTAGGATGGACAGATGGCGAATAAATCCGTGAAACATTAGCTGTTGCTGGGGAAATGCAAATTGAAATCACACTCAGATCTCTCTCATTGAAAATAAGAAATATAAGCCACTTAACATTTCCAAATGCCTGGCGAGGACAAGGACCTATTGGAGCCACTATGCACATTATTGGTAGGAACCCCACATGACATAGCTGCCCAGTGCTTCCCTGAAAAATGAGACCCCATTCTATCATAAGACCAGGATCCTGCTCACAAGCATTTCTCCTACAAAACAAACAAAAACCCAACAGTATACAAATATTTATAAGAGTCTTAGTTGTAATCGTCAATTGCCCTAAACTAGAGACAACCTCAGGGTGTGTCAGGAGATGTATGGATAAAGTAGGTACATCCCCACTGAAGAAGACTGCTTGGCCTTACAGCTGAGAAACGAACTGATTCTTATGCTGCCACAGACAAACCTCAAATGAGGTTGGCTACATGCAAGAGATGAGGCTCAACAGATGACAATACCTGGCAATCCCATTTGCATGTGTAGACATTGTAAATACCGTATACTTTCGGGATAAGACATTTTTGCAAAAGGTGAAGCTAGATGGAGTGGGGTCTGATGGCAGAGGAAGAGATTCTTGAGAGAGCTGGACAGTTCTGAATCCTGATGGAGGTGATAATTAGAACTGGCACCTGTGATAAAAGTCTGTAGACGTGCACAGCAAAAGGGAGTGAGTTTTACTTTGTGCAAATTACCATAACAGGGGGCTAAAGAGATGCCACAGTGCTTAAAGAGCACTGGCTGCTGCTCTTCCAGAGGTCCTGAGTTCAACTCCCAGCAACCACATGGTGGCTCACAGCCATCTATACTTAAATCTAAAGCCTTCTTCTGGCATGCAGGTATACATGCAGATAGAGCACTCATATACATAAAAGAAATAAATCTTAAAATTATAGTAACAATGGATGAGATTCCTTCCCTAGAGCTGTGGGTTGGGTGTGTCCCCAGAGGTAGTTTGGGCGTGTCCCCCAGAGGCCCACTCTTGGAAGCTTGATTCCCTGTGTAGCAATGTTAGGAGGTGTTGAGTTTTTTGCTTTTCTCCCTTTGGTTTTTCAAGACAAGGTTTCTCAGTGTAGTTCTGGCCTGGATTTCACTCTAGACGGGGGCTGGCCTTTAACTCAGAGATTCGCCTGCCTCTGCCTTCCTAGTACTTCCTAATCATGTGCCACCATCACCTGACAGGAGGTGTGAAACTGTAGGTAGGCCCTGGGACTGGAGAGATGGTTCCGTGGTTAAGAGAACTTACTGCTCTTCTAGAGGATCTGGGTTCAGATTCCAGCACCCACGGCAAGCAGTTCACAACTTCCTGTAACTTCAGTTCCAGAGGATCTGACACCCTCTGGCGTCTGTGGGCACCTGTATGCATAAAATGCACAGAAACTCATGAAAAAACAAACAAACAAAATAATTCTTTTAAAAAGAGACAGGGCCTAGTAGAAGGTGATAGTGTCATCAAGGCCATCCCCCTGGGAGAGGATTGATGTCCGTCTCTAGTGACACTGATTCCTGTGACGGTGGATTGTTTGAAGATGGAGTCTGGACCTTAGGGCTGGGCTCAGCCCTGAGTTCAGTTCTGCACTAACAAACAGGGAAAGACAGCATAAAGCCGGCTCTCTTGTCTCTGGCTCCTTGTCTGACCGTTCATTTGTACACGTGCCTGTTTCCGTTTCTTCCTCTCCACTATGTCACAGTCTAAGCAAGTGTTCCCTTACCTAAGGCCAAACAGATGGGGCTGCACAATCTTAGACTTTCAGCCTTTAAAACAGCCAGTTAAATCGGGCTGTGGTGGCGCATGCCTTTAATCCCAGCACTTGGGAGGCAGAAGCAGATGGATTTCTGAGTTCGAGGCCAGTCTGGTCTACAGAGTGAGTTTCAGGACAGCCAGGGCTACACAGAGAAACCCTGTCTCTGAGGAAAAAAAAAAAAGCCCAATAAACAAACAAAACCCAGCCAGTTAAATATAAAACATCCCTTTCCCTTTCTTTTTCTCTTTGTTCTTTTTGTTTTTTGAAACAACCTTCCTAAATGCTGGGATTTCCAGGCCTTAAAAACTGCTTTAAAGCAACCAGATTCAGAGAGCTTTCATTACAGGAACAGAAAATGGACTGAGCGCTTATGACACTGTCCCAGGGTCTTGTCTTCGTATCCCCATTTCCCTCACAACTCTGAAATCATTAAGAGCTGCCATACCCACCCCTAACCCGTGTTCAGCATTTACTCCCCTGCCCTGCCCTTTCTGAGTCATCACCTTCTTGTTCTGCTTGGCTTTCCTTCACATTATGCCCCATGCATTGCAAGATGCCCAAGCAACCTTGGCCATCTCTGGCATGTGCCTTCTCTTGGTTGCCCCACAACTTCCTTTGTGAAATTTGAGAAGGAATAAGTGTTTGCACGCTCCTTTGTGGCCAACACATGTCTTCTACCTTGTACAACCTCTAAGCAGTAGGAAACAGAGTGCCCATTAGGCTGGACACACAAGCAAGAGGTGTGAGGATGGAGAAAGCCTTTGGCCCTTGTTTTATCTGAACATGCTGACCCTGTCTATCTCCATGGATCCTTCTTCCTTTCCTGACCTTGAAGCAGCTAGAGATCAGTTGACCACAGGTCCACAGAACCCTCCCTACCTCTCCGTTCTTTGTGGACCACATCCAGGTACACAACCCAGTCCTGCTCAAAGCCTATAATGATGTGCCCCTGTCCTAGTTAGGTTTCTAGTGCTGGGATGAACACCATGAACCAAAGAACTTGGGGATGAGTCTTTCATTCTACAGCTTACAGTCCTTATGAAGGGAAATCAGGGCAGAAACTCAAGTAGGGCAGGAACCTGGAGGCAGAGACTGAAGTAAAGACCTTAGGGTAGTGCTGTCTACTACCTTGCTCTCCATGGCTTACTCAACTTGCTTTCTATACAACCCAGGGCCACCTACCCAGTGCTGGCACCACTCACATTGGACTCCCTCTCCCCCATCAATAATGAAAATGTCCCAAGGTTTGCCTACAGGCTAATCTGATAGAAGCATTTTCTCAGTTCCCTCTTCCAATATGGCCCAGTCTTGTACATGGCTGACAAAAAGCACAGCCCCTAGGAGGTTTGGGGGCAAGCAGCCCTTGTGAATGAGTCTTGTGGGTCTTGGAAGCTCTGTGGTCTCCTGATTGGCTCTGCCATCAAACTATTCCTTGAGGAATCTTGTAGGTTCCTCAAGTTCTCTGATTGGCCAGGGTCCTGACATTCCAGATAAAATAGCTTCTCTGCCTAGCGTACTGCTTTGTGCTTGGAGAGGCTTGAGAAATGGAAAAAAGGTTCTGCCAATCCCCTGGATTGGTGAGAGGTTCTGTTAGCTCTTGACTTTCCAGCACTTTCTATTTCTGGGACAAGAGTAGAGAATACTCCAACACACACACACACATCTAGATTCTGAGGCTGGGTCCATTAAAATCTCTTGCTTGAAGGTTTTACTTCCTGACCTCACCTGGCCTCTGATGGGTCTTGACCCCCTCAACTGGACTCTCTCTACTCAGGCCTTTACTGGCTACCCTTTTAGAAATGGCTGCTAATATCCCTAGGCTTATAGGAACTCAGAGCTGACAGAGACTCTAGGGATCATGGAAGCCCTAATAAGTACCCATTCGGCTTGCTACAGTCACAGATCACCCAGAGACGGGACCTACCACAGAGAAAGTTTCTTTCCCTTAGCAAAGGTGGCTAGTGACTTCACCCGGGGAGCTAACCTACAAGAAGTTCTGTGGGCGGATGAAAGGCAAGGCCATCTCCTTTAAAATCCAGGCCCTGGTCTGAGAGAGCCCTTAGGAGAGAGAGCGCTTGTATGGGATGTAGCACAGATGTGCTAGTCACCTTGAAACCCCAGAACAAAAAGTGTTGTGTACCTGCTGACTTAGACAACAGATAGTTAATCTCTCCCAGCTCTGGAGGCTGGAAATCCAAGGTCAAGGTGCCAGCTGGGCAGATTCCCTTTGAGGGCCAGGAGGGAGGGATCTGCTTCAGGCCTTTCTCCTGGGCTTACAGATGGTCACCCTCACCCTGTGCATTCACACGAACTTTCCTCTATAGCCGCCTTGTACCTCATCCCCATCTTCGAGGACACCTGTCGTTGATTAGAACCTACTCCAATGACCTATTTTTGTCATAATTACCTCTTTAAAGGATTCATATTTGTCTCATACATGAGCATTTGGGATTAGGACTTCAGGGTATGCATCCCAGGGGCTTGGCATGTGAATCAATTCTTAACAGAAGGCCAAAGTAGTAAGTTTTCTTGGCTCCTGGAGGCCTAAGGGACAGCCAGATCATGTTTGGATTGAGGACGAGGCTGTGCTTGTTCTGTTTCCCAGTTACAAAGGGACCAATGCTCAGCCAGCACCTCCCTATCCCACAAGCCTGTGTTCTAGATGGATGCCTCTTGAGTTTCCACTGGATTTCATTCCCCGGAGCCAGGGTACCCAGGAAAAGTAGACAAATTTCTCATAGGAGCCCCGGAAGACATCCAGCTGACCCTGTGAGCTGCTGGAAGGGCCTGGTCTCTACTTATACTCTCCAGTAGAAAGTAAGGGCCATGCTTGGGTGTGGGAAGCCATTGGCCAGTACCAGCTGCCTCCCGCCCCACTCTACCAGAGTTCTTGGAAGTCCCCTCCATTGGTAAGGTCCAGGCACAGTACTAGTGGGTGCTTGGACAGGGTACCCTGCAACACAAGCCCTGCTCCCTGCCCCTGCCCAGGATACTGTGATGAACAGCAGTCATGAGGTTAAGGTCTACACTCTAGATCCATGGAGGCAAAAACCCTTAGTGGAGTATAGACTGCTGTCTTTACAGAGAAGCCACCTGTAGTCCGGGGAGAAGGGTTTATTAATTCAGAGTCACTGGCAGGGACAGGAGAGGCCTGGGTCCTCTGCCATCTGTCTGAAACCACTTGAATTCTCTTGAGCAGTCTGTCTCTGTCTGCTGACCCAGCACAAACACAGGCCTGGGTTCTCTGCAGCCAGCTACATTCGTGGGAAACCTGATCCTGCCATGTTCTCAGGGACCCACACTTCCTTCACATTCTCTCTTCATGGAAAAACTTCTGGTAGCCTATTTCCCATGAGCAGGTGCTGCCTGCCCCATGTAGACTATATGGAATGGGTTGACTTCCCTGTAAAAACCATGGCTAACTTCCAGGGAAATGGGAGTCACCAGGAGGGCTTCCTGTGACAGAGGATGTTCCAGCCTGGGTCATGTTCTCAGAAAAATTAGGAAAGCTTTCTGTTAAACCCCCCATTGGAGCCCCAACAAAGTAAAAAGCCCCTTCCCCTTGCCTCATTCTGCACTTAAACCATCCTGCTGTGTGCGATTCACTGTGCTAGTGTATGTGTGAATCTCTGTGTGTTGTGCATGTACCCAGGTGTGTGACCTTGTGTCTCTGTGTTTACAGGCTAAGGAGTCACAGCCTTTGATTTTGTCTTCCTAAGGTTCTGAGGCTTCCCTGGGCTCTGGCTCTCTCTCTCTGACAAAGGCTGTTGGAAGTCTGTTTTTCCCTATTGTATTATTCAGGGTTCTCTAGAGGAACAGAACTTACAGAACGGATATACGTGTGTGTGTGTGTGTGTGTGTGTGTGTGTGTGTGTGTGTGTGTGTGGTGTGTGGGGGGGAATTTATTAGAATGGCTTATGGGCTATGGTCCAGCTAGTCCAACAATAGCTGCATGCTCTACCTAGGAAAGGTCCAAGAATCTAGTAGTTACTGGGTCCATGGGGTATGTCCCAGCTGGTCTTCGGTATATCTCAGCTGCTCTTCAATATATATCAGAACCCCAAAGAAGTAGGCTCTAATGTCAGCCAAGGAATGGACTTGCCCATGAGAGTGAAACAAGCAGGTAGAGAGAGAGCTTCCTTCTTCCATGTCCTTTACAGAGGCTGCCAGCAGAAGATGTGGCCCAGATTAAAGGTGGATATTCCCACCTCAGAACGATCTGGATTGAAGGGGTATCTCCCACCTCAGAGGTCTGGGTTAGAAGTGGGGCTTCCCACATTACACGATCTAATGAAGAAGAGAAGTCCCTCACAGGGGTACCCAGCTGTTTGGGGTTTAGTTAATCCCAGAGGTGGTCAGTTTGACAGCCAAGAATAGCCATCACACCCCTGTAGAGGACCTTACCACAAGTGCACTGCCTCTTGTTGGCTTTTTCTCTCACACTTAAAACCCTCCCTTCTTTGCTCAGAGGGTGCAGTTTGGGCCATTCTCTTTCCTGTGTCTATGGCCTTACTCTGGGGCTATTTGCCTGGGGATCGGGAATGAGTGAAGGTTGGATCTCTACTGGGTTGCATTTGGCTGCATTTTGATGCTGAGCCACACAATGTCCTCACAGTGCCTGAAACAGGGCAGAGTTTACTTATTTCCCTATGGAAGAGCCAGAAGTACAGAGGGGTGTCCTGAGAGGGTGAGGGGTCTAGACATTCTCTCTCCTTCAGGGCTCCAGGTCCTTCCCAGGTCTCATCAGCCTGTTGTCCTGTCCTCCGACAATCATACTGTTTCCACAGGGTATACATAAGAGAATGTAGCTGTGCTGGTATGGTCTGTCGGAGTCTTGATTGGTGCACCTCTGCTGGCAGATGCTCTGATGGCAGCATGGCCTGGATGTGATCCTTTAGGGACTTCTGTGCATAGATAATAACTGGTATGGATGTATACACCATACTGCTGCCACAGTTCGACCAGATGCATGGGTTTGCTTCCTACAGAATCTTAGGAGAAAGATTTGGAAATCCAGCAGCAAGTTTTAGCTTACAACTAAGCTAAGGATGAAACTTCAGGATGAGCTGACCATACAGAATACATGCCCATACAAAATTTATCTGGTCCCTGGCCTTGCCAGCAGTGGGCCAGCTAAGGTGGATGAGGTCTAAGCTTGCGGGACTTAATGCATAGTCTTCCATGCTCTTCCACCAGGCGCTCGTGCTGGGCCAGCTCCTACCAATGTGAAGACACTCTGGGCCAGTGCTGGTGCCTAGGTGTGATCTGGCTTGGAATCTTTGGTGACCAAGTAACCTTTTGTGACCTTCTGAGGATCCAGAAGTTACTGGTACACAGTTGAATTCCATTGGCATCCAGGGAGGATGGTCAGGGTGTGAATTTGGTTGCAGAGAAGGACAGGAGAGGTCAGCTGGCATGAGAACCTGGCATCCCCATATGCCTATGCCCATACCTGTGGCTCATGATGGTAAGATCCCGTTCTGTGGCCCTCTATTCTCACATGACCAAATGAGATGCATAGTGAAAAGTAGGTCACTGGGGTGGACCTTATATGGTTCTATCTGCCCTGGTTCCGGTTTTCTCAGCTTCCTAGCTCATTCCACACAAACAAGCTGTCTCAAGATCAAGCACATCCTGCACAGTGTGGTGACCTTTGCCATCTTGGAGGAAAACCCTCTAAGAGTGTGAGCCAAACTCAGTCTTCCCTTGGGCTACCTTTGTCACTAGTATGGAAAAAAAGTAGCCCATGCACCATTGTAGATGGGAAAATACCTCTGCTGAGACACTGTCTTCATCGGTGTACCCTAAATCCAAGTCTGTACCCTTTTTAAAAGTGAGTAATGATTTAGTCTTGATGGCCTGTGGAAAGGGTGACAGAGAGGACGAGCTGGCTGCAACAGACCTTTGATCTTTCCCTGCAGTAGGAGTGATATGGGCTTTAGTTCTTTGGGGATCTCAGTTCTCACTTATTTTCCTAGATATTTTTGTCCCCCTGTGGGGACAGAAACAAAGCAGCATGTGGCATGAATTGAAATGACTACAGATTGCATTGCTGGGGTGCCCTGCCCTCCTGGGCTTCCTGCAGTAGGAACAGGTACAACACTGCGTCCTTTACCCTGTCCCTTGCCAGCGGAGAAACCACTGCTTGGCACAGTGGCCTTTATGGCCTCTGCCTGAAGGGGTAGATGGTGCTTGGAGCCTCGTGGTGGTGGCAGAGATCTCCCCCAGAGGTCAGGCTGTGTCATGACTGGACTGCAGTGAGGGAGCTTTGGGATGCTTTTGGATGTGGGGCTACCCACCAGAGCTAACTCTTCAAAGCCAGGAGGGTCATGATGTTCCTGCAGTGGCCTCTGGCCTGCCTTCATTCCCAGCTTGACCTGGGAGGTTCACCTGTTCAACAGTTACTCGTCTAGTTGGGGTTTGAAGGGAAAGTGTTATAGTGACGTAGAGGTCTGGATTCTGGGCATCTGGCTGCTGAGCAAGTTGGGGCAGTATCCTAGGCACCTCCTCCCTTTGCCTCCCTCTGGCCAGCATCCCTGAACTTCATCAGCTCCAGACTCTCTTCCACGCAGGAACCCACCGAGAAATCTGGAAGAGAAGCCAGTACCTCTAGCCTTCAGTGAACCACCCACCCCCCGACACACACACTCCTTGACATCATAATTGAGTATCAGCTCTCCTTCTGGGCTTTGGAGGGGCTCCCTGGCTCCCTTCTCCTGTTCCTCAAGCAAGCCTTTGAAGTAGGTCCATTTTGATTTTGGTTCCCCATTTCTTGGTAGGTAGGCAATCCGTCTCAGAACTCCTAGAACATGTGCAAGCTTGGTTAGGCTACCTGTTCTTTTTCATTTTTTTTTCCTCTTAGGGATAGGGACCGTGGGACACCCCTGGGTGGGAAGGGCACTAACTACCTCTCTAATCCTTCTGTTTTCTGTTCTTCACAGCCTGTGATTGCCACCCTGTGGGTGCTGCTGGCAAGACCTGCAATCAAACCACTGGCCAGTGTCCCTGCAAGGACGGCGTGACGGGCATCACCTGCAACCGCTGTGCCAAAGGCTACCAGCAGAGTCGCTCCCCCATCGCCCCTTGCATCAGTATGTGTATCCACTCCTCCCATCTGCTTGAGTGGGATGGGGGGGGAGGTGACCCTGTGGGGACTGATTGCTCATGTCCAGTGGGTTTAGCCATCACCAGTGTACATCTCTTCGTTCACTGGTGCTCAGTAAGATCCCGTGAGAGAGTTTCCAGACCTGGAAATTCCTTCAGAAGCTGCAGCTATATGCATTAAAGCCAGAGTGCCCATAGTTCTCAGTCCTACAAGCACTGAGTTACTGGCTCCAGGCTGGACAGCAAGGCTCCTCTCCAGTATGAGCCTGACCCCTACTTTCACCCTAGACCCAGTGAACATGGGGGCCTACCACAGCTTCAGAGTCAGACCAAAGCCTTAGGCCTTTGAGAGAAGCTACTCAGATTCTCGGTCCCTGTGGCCCCTATGAAGGGTTAATAGAGCAGTGGAGTAGAGGTCCCAAAGAGACGTTACATAGAGAGAGTCAGTACTCAGGCCTTGGCTATGGAGGGTCTCTGTATATTGCATCTGATGAGTGATGCTACTGTGACCATGGGCAGAAAGTGAGGTCTGGCCGGCAACTCAGGCCTAACCCAGGTCCAGCCTCATTCTGGTGATTCCTTGGCGAGGGCTGTCCAAGCCAAGAAAGGACATCTGGGGCAGAGGAGCAGGAGAGAGTCTCAGCACACATGCTAGAGTCCAAGGAACCAAGTGGATTCTCTAGAGAGCAGGCTTGGTGTGCTCTGCCCAGGGAGCTGGCTACCGGCTGTTTTTGGCATGGCATAGTGCCTTGTACCTTAGTTAATGATTTAAACAAAAATCAATGGAAGGATACTATTTCAAGGCACAATAAAAAGCATATGATGTCACGGGGCATGGTGGTGTGAACTTATAATCCCAGCACTTGGGAGGCAGAGGCAAGAGGGCTGAAGGTTTGACGCTAGCCTGGGCTATGGACTGAGACCTCTGTATTAATTTTTTAAAAAAGAAGAAAAATAAAAAGACATATTGTCTGCAGCCGCTTTTGTGAAGCAAAAAGCAGCAGAGACTATAACCCACAAAGCCTGAAATATTTACTATTTGGCCCTTTTTAGAAGTCAGTCAATCTCAATTTCTGAAATTCCTAGAGTCCCTTAGTAGTCCCCATGACTGATTAGTGATGGGGACTCAGAACAGCCCAAGACTTGTGGGGCCAGCGCCTGGAGTCCCTTCCTGCCAGGAAGCCATCTCTGATTCCTAGATGTTCCTCATAAAAGTCACAGTCATCCCTGCCTCAAATAGGTGGGAACCTTAAGACAGCCCACATCTCTCCTGCCCCACTGCATGTGCTTATCTGTCCTACTACGTGTGGGCTTTGCTTCCAGAACAGGTGAGCTCTGTTGGTTCTGACAGCAATTCTGACCAGTTTATGAGTCAGGAGTCTCTGTCAGAGTGTCCCTGTGGGCGCACTGTCAGCACATGACCCCATGCTAGCGTAAGGCACTCCTGATGTCCTCTCAGGGTACAGCAGGTGGAAAGGGTGCATAGAATGGCTGTTGTTCAGTAGTACATGCCTAGGACACCCCAGGCCTTGACTTCACCCCAGTGTCCGAAGGAAAGAATGGAAAGAAATCCTTCCCAGTATGGCATCCAAATACAAATCTCACAGCCTATAGAAACCCTTTTCTCTGCACACCCATAAAGCTATGAGACAAACATAGAAAGCCAGGTGCCAGGCATATTCAGGCCTCTGGGGAACCTGTTCTGTCAGTGAGTAGTCTATACACACACCCCCACCCCCAGCGGTCAGGTTTCTCAGAATGGCAAGCACTAATCCCCCAGGGGAAAGAACATCATGAAATGACCTTTCAAAGCTAGTGCCTGGGCCCTCTTAACATGCTCTGTTCTTTCTGACTTGCAGTACAAAAATACACACACACACACACACACACACACACACACACACACAGACAATAGATCTGGGCTCCATTCTAGGATGCTCCAGGTGCTTGCATGGCCAGGGCTTAGAAAGCCTGTCCCTGTTTTGCCCCAGCTCGGGGAGCCATGAGCCTTGTGTGTGCATTCTCACTTTAGACAACACGTTTGGGTATCCCACCTACTCCACGGCCATTAGCATGAATACCCATTTGCAAACCAGGCCTTTCGGATATTGCTTCTTGAGAGTTTCTGCTGGGACCAACCTAGCCTTTTAGGGCTAAGGAAGGGCCTGGCCCTAGGTCCAGCTGCTGTGACTAAACACCTGAGAGATGTGTGAATCAAGTCACTGAGTGCAAATCAGCTCCGCACTGTAGACTGTCCTCTGCCTTTGCTTCCCAAGGCATGACGCCTGGTTCCTCTAGGAGACAAAGATCTCTTGAGGGGCGAGCTTCAGGTTCTAGGTGTAGAATCCAAGGTCAGGGGAAAGACACCACAGTCAGATGGTGGCTACAGGCAGGACTTGGAAGTCTCTCACCCCCAGTTGTGTACTCCTTCCCCTAGAGCATTGGCCCTCAACCTTCCTAATGCTGCGACCCTTTCATAAACAGTTCCTCATGTTGTAATGACCCCAACCATAAAATTGTTTTGTTGCTACTTGATAACTGTACTTTCGCTGCTGCTATGAATCATAATCTGATATGCAGGGGATCTGATATGTAACCCCTGTGGGGTCACAACCCACAAGTTGAGAACTGCTGCCCTAAAGGGACTTTGGATCTATGGCTTGGTCTTGTCTGGAAAGAGGAAACCCAAACTTTTGACAGTGGGTGGTTGAATTAATGGAGCTGGCTGGCTGAGCTTCCTCACCTTGCCAGAACACAGGGAAGAGTGCGAGAAGCACAAGGGATGAGCTGCTAGTCTAGGTCGAAGAGGACAGTCAAAATGGAGGCCATGCCTTTACGAGCCCCACCTCCTTAAGTCACATCCCAATCTACTGACTAACAAAAGGCCTTAGCCGGGAAACTAGGACCAGGCGCAGATACCAAGGGCAGGTCCCATGTCCCTCACACAGCATTTCTACTTCTAGATCCTTCTCATCTGTGGAGTTAACATTGTAGATGAACGAGGCTCAGGCAGTCATATTACAATGAACAAGGAGCCTGAGGAACCCCAGAGCAGGCCAAGTTGAGGTCCCTTAAACCGTAGCACTGAGATGAACATCATGTCAGGTCCTGGGTACAAGATCAGCCCTGTGGACCGCAAGCCCCTCCTGCCGCACCTATTCCTGACCCTCCTTAACAGATGGGACTCATGATATCCCTTCCCAGTGAGGACAGGAGAACACATTGATGTGCCCAAGGTCCCTGGGACCCTGCTGCCAGCTTCCCTGTCTCCCTTTCTCTCCTTTTTTGTTCCTTTGAGCTGAGCTGTGGAGTGGGTATGGGGGAGGGAGGCTAAACGGCGGGAAGCGTCTTCGCTGAGACCCTTATTTTTCCAAGGACAAAAATAATGTCTTTTTTCTCCCCTCATTTGTCTCTCTTCCCTTTTCTGAACCTCATGAAGAGATTCCTGTGGCGCCACCCACCACTGCAGCCAGCAGCGTGGAGGAACCGGAAGGTGAGACAATCCCCTTAGCTTTTTGCTTGTTACATTGGCTGTATAGTAGGGACATGAGTTGGGACATTGGGTGGGGGCGAGAGGCCTAGACGCTTCTGGGACCCTCCCCCCACACTGCCAGCAAGGCTGTTTTGTATGCGTGGTCTCCTCAGCTACTCTGAAGAAGGAACCACCAGGCACTTCATTATAACTCTCTTCACAAATCCTGGGCCAAGGACTCCTCCCTCGCCTTCCTGAGGTTTGGGGAGAGCAAGGGTACAGTGTGGGGGTCAAGAGGAAGGAATACCTGGGCACTGGGTCACGGTCAGAATCCAGGAGCTGAAACTCAACCAGGAAGATAATCTCATTTTCACATTCACCGATTAAGACCCAGCCCGTCCTTCATGAGGAAAGTAGGTGACAGCCACGGCTGCTGGCAGTGTCCGTGATGCGTTCACCACAGCAGCCATAGCTGTGTTCACATTACAGATGCCACAGATGCTGTGTGTGCATGCCCCTGGCGGCTGCCCGAGTTCCTATATCCACTGATAGATGCTCCTCTGCTGTCATTAAGAAAGCTTACATGTGAAAGGTTGCACCTCACCAACTTGGGAGAGTTCAGATAACTGGACTTGAGTTAGTGTTTTTCTGGGCACTGATAGCTCCCTGGATAAGATTATTATAAGTGAGAAGTGCTGTAAAATGCAGTAAATATAACACCCTGTCCTCACACAGCTGAGCAATGAACTACCCTGGGGTGAGTGGGCATAGCTCCCTGCTGCTACCCAGCATCACAAGAGAAAGAGCAGATCCAACCTCACCTGTTCAGAACACGACCAAAGCGTGGCTTCTACTCCATGCATGCCGTTTTCATACCATAGAAAATCATGACTGTTTTACCATCAAAAAAAAAAAAATACTATTCTGAGGAAGGGTCCCCTGGGGTTCTTGGTAGAGGAGAGGCTTCACACCCCTGGTTCAGGATACACAGGAAGCTTAGAGTCCCACAGGATGTGTGCCCTGTTAGGGCCACACCTGGAGAGCCTGGTCCCAGGGTAGGAGTGGTAATGAATGGCAGAATGACTTGAAGGTCCCCATGTCAGGCTAGGAATTTTACCTTCTCTACGTGACTCTATGGGGAGCTGCGGGGTGAGCTTGGACACTCAGGTGGTCACCTGACTCTGCATCTAGGGGAGAACTGGCTGAATCCTGGGAGCTTGTGAGAAAACAGATTCAGGACTTGACATCTATAGCCATGGCAGCCTGTACTCAGGAAGACACACGCTGGAAAGTCCTGGAATCATACTGGGAAGAGTCTAAGATAACCCAGTGCCGGCTGTTAGTTAAGGCTTTTAGTACCTTTGGTTGAACCTCTGGCAGGCGATGGGTGTAACAAGGGCGGGGGACGCCATCACGGTGCCTGGGTGCAAGATGCCAGACTGGAGGTACAGAGGCTAAAATCTCCAGCTCACTGCCCTTCACAGTCCCATCCCAGAGGCTTGATCCAGAGGCCAGGAGCTGATCATTTTCTATACTGACTTTTTTAAAATTAAAAATCCATTCTCAGCCAGGCGGTGGTGGCGCACGCCTTTAATCCCAGCACTTGGGAGGCAGAGGCAGGTGGATTTCTGAGTTCGAGGCCAGCCTGGTCTACAGAGTGAGTTCCAGGACAGCCAGGGCTATACAGAGAAACCCTGTCTCGAAAAAAACCAAAGAGGAAAAAAAAGTCATTTTCCCCAGCTTCTTGAGAGGCAGGAGGATCATGTGTTTACAAGTCTGAGGACAAGATGGGCAACACAGAGAGATCCTGTCTCATGAAAACCACAAACGAAAGAACTCTCTTTTGCTGAGGACAAGGATACTTTTTAAACACACACACACACACACACACACACACACACACACACACACACACACAAAACAAAACACAGGGTTTTTTTTTCTCTCCTTTTTTTGGATTAAAAATTAAGTCAGATACTGAGTTCACTTGAGCACATGCTCTGCCTGCTGGTTTAATTTCTAGCAGCAATTAATTAACTAACTAAAATAAAAATTAGGGGATAATAGTTTTGAACTTGGAAGCTGTTACAGTGGGCATTGGATTATTTTTTATGTTTGTGTATATTTGTGTGTTCATATGTGTGTGTATGTGTGGGGGGGTATGTATATGTGTATATGATCACATTGTATGGAGGCTCAAAGTTGGCCACAGGTGTCTTTTCAACTGCTCTACACTGTATTTTTTTTTTTTTGAGACAGGGTCTCTTGTTGCACTCAGCTCTCCACTTCTGCCTAGTCTGGCAAGCCAGCTTTCCTGGGCATCCCCCATCTCTGCCTTCTGAGGGCTGGCATGAGAGGCAGCTGCCATGTCTGCCCAACTTCTGCCTGGTTCTGGGTATCTGAACTCTAAGGCTGTTCTCCATTGAGCCCTCCCCTCAGCTTCAGTTTTGTCTATGCATATGTGCACCTGCTGTCAGAGTCTAGAACAAGGCACTCACGATTGGACCCTGTGGCATTGGACCCTGTGACATTGGCTGTAAACTGCCTAAAAAGGGTTGCCCGCATTCAACTTGGGTCCTCTAGAAGAGCAACACATGCTTTTAACCACTGAGATATTTCTTCAGCCCCCAAATCTGAGTCTTTATACCGCGATGACTTGGTGGTCCTCTGACTACCCATGATACACCTGAGTAGACTCACGTGGATGGAGTGTGCAGGGGCAGGTACAGTTTGCCCTCTGACACGATGAACTTTAATGGTCTGACTCCTGGAAGTTTTTCTGGACCTTACTTGACATTGGGTTTCTTGTAATTATTTTTGGCTTTTTTTTTTTCTTTTACCTTCTAACACAAATGGGCAGTTGAGGTGTGGTGGAGGGCCCATGTGAAGCATCGGAAGGTTCTTGGCTTTAAGGTGCAAAAGACTAAAACAGCTATGGTGCTGGGGGATCAAGTCTGAGGCCAGGGGAATGCTCCACTCCAGTCCTGCCTCTGAACCACTCCCCACCGCTAAACTCTGGTAGACATCTTAGCAGCCTTCCCTTAGCTAATTACCTTCTATGACTCCTTTGGGTTTTGAGACTGTGGTTTCTTCATTTAGAGCCCTAGCAAATATGACTGAAAGTGAACCACTCCAGTGCTTTTCCTGAAGAGGGAGTGGGAAACCAGGTCATCTGGGACTTGGGACAATGCCTGAAGCCTGCGATCTTTGTAGCCTGCCCTCACAGGCTCTGCCTGAGGTGCCATTGCTAAGACTCTGGAGCTGGCCTTTGCGATGACCAAGATGACCTATCACACAGAGCCTGGCTGGCTAAGCGAGACATTGAGCTGGAGGCTGGGAGGCACTTCAGGAGTGGGGTCCTGGAGCCGGGCACTTCCAAACTGTGTGTGGGCACAGTGAGTGAAGACCTTTCCAGACCACCTACAGAGAGCCAGCTTCCTTGGAGAATGTCCTTTACTGCTCCTAGGCAGGGTGACAAGGACTAAGCGGTCTGCAACAGGGAAGTCCGAGAAGAGAGTCTATCTGGGACACATGTAGTAACTAGATAGAGGGACCTCCGCTCCTGTGGCAGGAAGAGGAACAACTGCCCCGTGGCAGCTCTAGGCAGTTTTTGACCTGCAGTGATTTGATTTTACGGGGTCACTTGGGTGAGTGGGAGGAGCTTGAGTTTGGGGTTAGGCATCGGCCGGGGTCCTCGATGGTTCTGAGGGTATTGCTGCTAGCACAGGTTCTCCTCCCATTAAACAGGAAGGGACTGGCACTGCACTCCTTCCCTAGTGCCCCTGGGCGGGAAGGACCCCTTGCTCCTGCTAGAGCTTCCTCTTATGCAGAAACACCTGATCACTCCTCTGCTGTCTCTGACAGGCAGCTTCACCTGTAATTCTTCTTGGGCCATGATGGTAGACATGCCTTGCCTTGGTTCATTTGCAGGGCGTGTTGCTTCCTTGGAGGACCATCCTGCCTATGACTAGTTTCAGGGTACCCCATTTGGATTCCTTGAGAGTTGATTAGGGAAGAGACGTGCAGGGCTGGCTCAAGAGTCCACGAGAGGCCACAGCACCTGGGCTATGAACCTTCCCTTAGAGCCGACGAAACCCAAAGGCTAACCTGTGCTAGCCTCCCTCATTTCCCAGGCTCAGCCACCTCGTGGTGGCTCATTCTGGGTTAAGGTCCAGGAGTAAGGAGCTAGCCACTCCCTGGGTCCCCCACCTTTCAACAGTGGTCTTGGGATCTTTCCCAGCTGCCCTTTTCATCGCTTCCACCATGCGTAGGATCCTCCGTGGGCTTTTTGCTACTACTTCAGTGGCTCTGGGGCGGAGCTGAGTGGCTTTCTAGGGTACCATGTAGCCTTTCAGCATAGCCCAAAGAGACTTTATAGCTGGGGTGCTGGAGGACACTGCCCCCCACAATGCCAACAGGTACACACTGGGGGAGGGGTGGCCTCCAGCTTTTTGCTAAAGAAAATGAGTTGAGATTTGCAGTGTGGACCAGCCTGGGCTCAGAGCTACAAGGACCTCACTGATCTGATCTCTTGCCATTTCTTTCTCTATGTAACTTTTACAGAGAATCCTGTTGTAAGGGATTGTGGTGGGGTTATACTGCAGGTGCCGTTGATTCAAGAATTGATGCCCAATAGGAATTTAAAAACCACAAAAACAGCTGGATTTGGAGGCATAGGCCTGTAATCCTGCTACCTGGGAGCTTGAGACAGGAAGCTCACAGTTCAAGATCTGCTTGGTCCATAGAGTAAGGTCAAAACCTGTTTGAACAAATGAGAGAGACCCTGTCTCAAAGTATGGACGTGAACGGTGAGCCAAGCATAAGGCACAGTGGTAGGATGTTTGCTTGAGGCCCTGGTTTCCTTCCCCTGTACAGAAAACAAGAGCAAAAATTCCAGAGAAGGGCAATGGAGGTGGAGGTGAGGCTGCTCAGCTTCTGTCAACTTTTCTGTCCAGCCTGTTGGAACTGGGGCAGAGCTCCATCATTTTAGTAATACTGGAACAGAATTTTAATTGGAGTAGTGAGAGAATGCCAAGCAAAAATAAGTGAAGCAATAAAAATATGGAATGGATGTTTGGAACAGACATCAGGGAGCAGAAGGAAGTTGGGGTTCTTGCCATGTTAGGGAGAACAAGACCCAAACTATCAAAATGTCAGCTCTCCCAGAAGTGAGCCCTAGATTTAACGTAACTCTGGCCACAGCCTCCATTATATGGGGCAGGATTCTAAAGTTATGCCAGGAGAAAAAAAAATCAGTGTGTTGTAAGAAAAGCCAAATTTTTTCTTAAGGTGACTAATGAGGGTAATTAGTTCTACTGGATATTCTAAAATATTATAAGTGGGGCGTTTAAACGAGTGTGGCATAGGAAAGGAGAGGTGCCCAGAAGACTTGATACCAGGGCAGTGTGTGACTATAGATGAAAGAAGCAACTAGCCAATGCTGCTGGGAAACCTGGCTGTTTTACGTGCCAACAAGCTTAGAGTCTAAGATCCTGTAGGCTGTCACCAGTCTGTGAAACCTAAAATAAGATATATGTATCCACATGTCTGTATGACATATCTATACATATGTACACATTCATCAGTGTGATCTCAGGGCAAAGAAGTCATCCAAGATAGGACATTAAAAAAAAACAGGGATCGTAAAGGGAAAGGTTTTATAGCTATAAATGGAAATTCCTGTACTTCAGATATCTCTCTAAGCAAAAATAAAAGACAAACTTGAAGCTAAGAAAGCTATCGTGTTGTGGCTGATAAACGGTCAAAATCCTCAATAAATGAAAAAAGCATTTGTGATTCAACAAGAGATCCTAATATAAAATTGAGTTGTAGAAGTGAACCAGAAACTCAGAGAATTGGTACAAATGGCAATGAGTACAGGAAGTATTCTGCTTATGTAACAGTGTTACCAAGAGTACCTTCTTAACTTTCTACATTTAGTACTCATGTGCATGGGGTACTAGGGGTTCGAATCTAGGATCCTGCACATTTGAAGGGAACACTTTACCAGTAAGCTATCTCCCTAGCCTTTTTTTTTCTTTAAATTTTTTTTTAAGATTTAATTTTTTAAAATAATTTCCATTGATATGTGTGAGTGTATATGCACCATGTGTGTGCAAGAACCTCCTGAAGCCAGAAGAGGGCAACAGATCCCTCAGGGCATGGTTGTTGTCCACCATGTGGATGCTGCTTTCTGGTACCCTATAAGAGTACCCGGAGTCGTCTCCAGACACTAACCCCTTTTTAGTTTGAGACAGGGTCTGACTAAATTGCCCAGTCCCGCCTTGAACTTTCTTATTTGATTTCATCACCTGAGTAGCAAGGATTATAGGCCCAACACACCAGATCTGGGAGATCTGACACTATTTAGGAGATAAAAAGCAACGTCCAGTGTTGACAAGGGTTGGAGGGGCAGGCCCTTGAACACTTGGTACTAGGGGATTAGCCTGTACCTTTTGGGCATCATCCTTATGACATACAAGGGAGCTGTGGGCTCACTTCTGCCTAAGGAAACGTTGGTGTTTAGTAGAGTTGGCATCATGACCACATTGTTGGTAGTAACCAAAGAATGTCCTACATGTCTGTTGTGTTTTGTGAGACTGGGTTTTGCCGTGTGTCCCTGGCTGGCCTGGAACTCAACTTGATACATAGATGAGGTTGGCCTTGAACTTTGAGTAGTCTTTCTAAGTCTGTCTTCCTTACCACCGGGACTGCGGGTATATACCAGTGCACCCAGCTTGAAGCCGTCAGCAGTTCTTCAGTATAGTTTGCCTGTAGGACATGTGAATGAGGAGATACTTGTGTTTGCCGCAAGTGCCAGAGGCGAGCTGCACAGCAGACTGTGTGTAGAGATTGGTTTATAGAGTGTTTTGATTAAATCGTTTCATTATGTCTGTGTATTTCACTGCTTCTCAACCAGGGGCTCTTCTGTCCCCAGGGGACATTTGGCACTGTCTGGAGACAGTTTCAATTGTCACAACTGGGGGTAGGGCGCCACAAGCATCTCATGGATGGAGGCTGCCAGACACCCCATATGCGTGGGACAACCCCACAACAAAGAGAGCCGTCCCTCAAGGCCGACAGCACCAGGCTTCAGAAAGCCTGGTATATTTATATAGTATAAGCCCCATGTGTTCTCTGCAAGTTTGTTGAGAGAGGCCAGTCTTCCTGGACGGAGCGCTCACTCATTAGCTATACAGCCCACTCTGTGCATGGGGCTGAGGAGTGGGAAAGGCTAGGCTATTAAGCCAGCAGACATTTTTGTGGGATTCTGTTTAGCTGTTTGCCTGATCTGGATTTTTCCATGTTAAAATTCATCTTTAAAAAAAAGTTGTCTTGGGTTTCACTATAAATTGATGTACCTCAAATTAATGTGATTTTAACTCATTAAACATCTTTTTACATGTATTTATTTATTTATTTGCCATGGCAAGAGGGCCGAGGTCAAAGGACAGTTTGCAGGAGTTAACTCTTTCCTTCTGCCTGGTGGGTTCCTGGGATTGAAATTCAGGTCATCAAGCTTCACCCTCTTACTAGACTTTGCTAATTTTTTTTTAGTCTGAGAAATTTCACTGAAGTAGCAGGGATGGTGGAGAGCAGCGCTCTCATCTCTGAGGTTAACAATTCTATTCTATTGTGTTTGTTCTAATGTTCTTTTTAAAGAAGTATATGTGTAGCCCTGGGATGACCCAAGGTCTTGTGCATGTTAAGCATAAGCTCTCCCCCTGGGCTATACCCTCAGCCATACCTAAATGCCTTTAAAGAAAAAAATGTAGACATTACGCCAGTCCACCCCTAAACATTTCAGAATGCACCTCTGAAAAAAATAAGTGTCTGACGCACAGCCCATGTTCAGGAATTTCTTGGTTGTCCCCCAATGTGTCGTGCAGCTGGGCTGCTTGTGGCTTCTTTATTAAGTCATTCTGTGATGATGTGACCCACTAGGCACTGTATTTAGGAAGGGTCCTGGGATGCTTTTGACAGCATGATGAATGGGAAGTGTCACCGCCAGGGAATGAATGGTGCTGCCTATGTGGTGCCTGCTGTCACTAGTGACCCCGTGGGCCCTCAAGGAGGAGGCCATGCTGTGTCCAGCCTGGGCTCAGGCCAACCCCTGGCTTTGGGGATGTGTGAGTTCTGAGCTCCCCTCACAGGGGTACCTCAGAGAGAAATGTCCAGAGCTGCCTTGTGCCATCTTGGCGAGTGTAAAGGGTTTAGAAACTGAAAGAGGATGAGCCGTTTTTCAAAATGGGAATATTAGCCATGCATGTTAAAATGTGTTTGGTTTGTCTGAGGGGTAGGGATAGATCCCCGGGTTCCTTACACTCTGGGTAAGTTCTCTAAACCAATCATACTAGGGTTTCAGCCAGCGTTTCCACCCTCAGCAGAAACTGGCTTTGGGCTGGGGGTGCTTGTGGTAGTGGTGGGGCCTGTCTACAATGCAAGGTGTGGAGCTTCTCAGGCAAGTGGTGAGAATTGGTGTCCCCTTGGGACAAAGCAGCCCCGACATGAACATCACTGGGTTAAATTCAGATGTGGCATCAGCCCAGCTGCCAGAACTCTCCAGGGCAGGGAACCAGAGATAGAGCGAAGGAGATAGGGGCCTTTTTCACTAGCCAGTGTGCTTTGCCCTCTACCCCCTGGCTTGAGGCCAGACTCATCCCATGTGTATTGTGGGATGTATTATGTATTAGGTTGAACTTTGCAGACTTTATTGTACCCACAGGTCATTGTTGGGGATTCTCAAGTGGCAATGTGACACTGACTGCTTTTGAGCGGCCTGGATGGGGAGTGTCTCTCTCTCTCTCTCTTCCTCCCTCCTTCCCTCCCTCCCCCTCCCCCCCTCGCTGTCTCTCTGTGTCTCTGTCTCTGTCTCTGTCTCTGTCTCTCTCTCTCTCTCTCTCTCTCTCTCTCTCACACACACACACACACACACACACACACACACACACACACACACTCCTTTCCTCCCTCCCCGCTTCTTCCTCCCCTCCACCCCACATCTCCCTGTCCACTGCCTTCCTTCCTTTGCTTTCCCTGGTCCCCTCCCCTGCCCTTCCCTGCTCTCCCCTTCTTGAGCCTGCACAGAGGGCAGGATGGAGGGCAGGCTGGGCGTAAGCAAGGTCAGAAAGCATCTGTCCACACCTCTGCTGCCAGGGTTCCCTGTCACCCTTAAGCAGCACAGAGCAATCACCCTATTGTTCTTCTGTCTCTGGGCCTTGGCATGTGGAGCTATCCCCAGCCTGGAGAAGGACAAAGGGATGAGCGGGGAGGTCAGAGGAGCAAGTGGGATAGAATATTTAGCCCTTCATGGGCGTTGCTTCTCTCTAGGACCCGAGGGGGATGCATGATGGGGCAAATGACAGGTGTCAGGGAAAGAAAGAGGATAGGAGGCTCTGGTACCACACCCCACATCACAGGGATCTCACTGGCAGGGGTGATGTGCAGGCCTCAGAGCCTGGCTGACCTAGGGAAGATAATAGGGCATCTCAGGCTATGCCAGCTCGTACCTCTGCCCTTCTTGAGAATACTGGACTAGGCTGTTGCTGTCAGTGTTGCTCCTCAAAACCTGAACAGCCAGTAAAGTGGAGTGGGTGAATAAGACTCAGGCCTGAGGCTGGAGCATAACACCCACCTTGACTCCTTTGACTGCATACACTATTCCATGTCAAACCACCTGTCTTAGTTAGGGTTTTATTGCTCTGAAAAGACCTCAGAGACTCTTGTAAAGGAAACCATTTAATTGGGGATAGCTTATAGCTTCAGAGGTTTAATCCATTATCACTATGGTGGGAAGTTTGGCAACATCCAGGCCGAGATGGTGCTGGAGAGAGCCAAGAGTTCTACATCTTGATCTGCAGGCAGCCAGGAGGACATTGTCTTCTACAGGCAGCAGAAAGGGGACAGTGTCTCACAGGCAACCACGAGAAGGCTCATTCCACAGTTGGGCAGAGCTTACTTGAGTGCTAGGAGACCTCAAGCCTGTGCCCACAGTGACACATTTCTGCCAACAAGGCCACACCTCCTAATAATGCCACTCATGAGTCTATGGGGGCCAGACCTATTCAAACCTCTCTACAACCCCAGACTTAGCGGTTGTAACAAACACCATTAGAGCCATCAAATCCACCCTTAAGAACCTGTCTATGAACATACTTGTCCTGGCCCTGTGGAAGATTCTGCAAGACACTACAGCCCTGGGCTCGGTCCTCATAGAAGCCATGGAGTTGGTCTAAATGACCTATTAAGCCCTCTTTCAGCTCAAAATTCTGGGCCAGTGTCAGATCTGGTGGCATACACCTGTTATCTCAGCACTTGGAAGGCCAGGGGAGGAGGATGGAGAATTTGAATTTGAGGCAAGACTGGGCTACACAGTGAGTTCCAGGTTAGTCTGGGCTATATATCAAGACCTTGGGGCCTTGTTAGAAACTCACTGTGGATACTCTGAACTTCTGTTTCCCATTCTATGGTCAGCAGCTAGGCAGGGTCTGGCAGGCCAGTACTGGCCTTATGTTCCTAGGCCAAGTACCTGGCAGTAGCTAGCCTGTGAAGCCCTTTTTGGGTTATGTGGAGGTGAGTGGTAGTGGTGGGGTGGTTGCAAAGCAGGCAGAAAGCAATGGGAGAAGAAGAAGGTAGCCTTCCTCTGGCATACACAGCTCTTCACACTGGAGAGGGCAATGGAACCTGAGATCAGAAGGCTACAGATGCTCCACTCAGATGCATGATGCTTATTCTGGCTGCCCCTGCCCACACCCCACCTCTTCTAAATTTTGAGGTGGCAAGGGAAGAGGAAGGGTGAGAGGGAAAGAGAATGTGCTGATATGTCTGTGTCACAGGGTCAGAGACAGGTCTGGAGAGCTGGTTCTTCCCTCTATGGCAGGGTTTTTCTCATTCAGGCCATGCCAA
This sequence comes from Mastomys coucha, assembly GCF_008632895.1. Taxonomy (NCBI): domain Eukaryota; kingdom Metazoa; phylum Chordata; class Mammalia; order Rodentia; family Muridae; genus Mastomys; species Mastomys coucha. The sequence continues at coordinate 63,454,435 of NW_022196911.1, read as the reverse complement.
CTGACCTGTGAGCTTCCAGGGCATTCTCTTGCCCTCCCTTCCCATCCTGTGGAAGTAGCGCTGGGATTACAAAGGTGTGGCTCAGCATCTGCTTTTGTACCTGTGCTCTGGGGATGGGAGCCAAGCTCAGGCTAGTACAGCAAATGCTTTTATCTGCTGTGTGATTTTGCTAGCCCCTTAGCTCCCCTCGAACAGGACATCTTCCCTGCTGCTCTCTCCCTTGGCTCTCAAAGTTCTAGGTGTGGCCATCTGAAATCAGTTCCTTACTTCCGTTGCCAGCTTGCTTCTAAATGTGACCAAACAGACCACAGACCTAGAATCGCCCTGCCCTTCAGATCAGTGAGCATGGTTGTGAACCCCCTTCCCTGATCCCTCCTTCAGAGAAGGCAGAATTTTCCAGAGTCTGGGACAAATGCTACCTATACCGTTTGATGGTCTCTTCTTAGAAGCAGGGTCCAGTTTGGGTATGGGGGCTGTGATCATAGCTGTGATCCCAGGAAGCAGGAGGATGAAAAATTCCAGGCCAGCCTAGGCTATGTAGTGAGACTTTAAAACAAAAGTACATTCTGGGATCAAAGGAAAGGAGAAACAACCATCTTACATGAAGAGACACCTAAAATGGATGCGGGGCCGTGGGGGCGCACCTGTTCACTCGGGCTCTCCAGAGGTGCACATCCCTTCCTAATCCCTGACATCAGGGCATCATGCTGGCAGTTTGAGATTTAATATGCTGGAGTTACCTACCCTTTGGAAATGAGCAAACTGTGCAGTTGGTTAACTTTTCCTCTCAGTGGTGCTAGCCACTCTGCACCCTGTTGTTCCATCAGTATCTCAGGATTAGAACTCATAGCAGGAGAAGCCAGGAGACAGACAGGCCAGTGATATGGCTCCCACACTTGATAGATGGCAAGCTGTGTCCTAGAAGAGGGCAGAGACTTGTTCTAGGTCACATGGCAGACTGACAGTTTACAGTCACCCTGGTGGTTTCCTTGCAGGAAGAGAGGAAAGCAGTGAATGACACACACACCCCACCCCACCTCATCCCCACACACACCGGAGGGAGATTCATGGACCATTGGAGACAATGAGTTTCCAAGAAAGCAGCACCAAGATTTTTTTTTTTTTAGTTATACTTTTTGTGTCTTTCTTATTTTTATTTTATGTATATGAGTGCTTTGTTTACATGTATGAATGTGCCAAATGCCTGGTCAGAAGGGAGCATTGGATCCCCTGGAACTGGAGTTGTAGATAATTGTGAGCTGCCGTATGGGTGCTGGGAACTGAATTCTGGTCTCCTGCAAGAGCAGCTAGTGTTCTTGACTACCGAGTCATCTCTCCAGCCTAGACTTTAAGGTTTTCTTAAAAGCCCAAACTGGCCGGGTGGTGGTGGCGTACGCCTTTTATCCCAGCACTTGGGAGGCAGAGGCAGGAGGATTTCTGAGTTCAAGGCCAGCCTGGTCTACAGAGTGAGTTCCAGGACAGCCAGAGCTATACAGAGAAACCCTGTCTCGGAGAAAAAATCAAAAGCCCAAACTGGCCTAGGCTCCACAAGGCAGAACCACTTTTCCTTCCCACCTTAGCAGGTGGTATAATTCATAGTTTCCATAGTATTTATAATGTCCCAGTTTGGGATCAAAGAAAGGAGAAACAACCTTTAGCTGTTATCTTCTTCAGTCGCAGGGCAGGGGTGGGTAGGTTCACCTGAGTATCTGAAGGAGACTTCACAGGAGTCTCCATCATCACCAGACAGAGAAGACTCGAGGACTCCTTTTGGGGCCGGATAATCCAACATTGTCTTCACTCTGGGCTTCATGTCTGCCCTTTGTCCTGTATGTGGTGGTAATATTATTGTATGTTCAAAAGGTGATATGATGCCCCCCATTTCTTTAGGTTATTTGGGGTCAAGTATCTTGAGTTAGGCTCTCTAGAACCTCTTAAGACAGGGGTTTCTATTGAGGTAGTTTACTGAGGGGTACTCCTAGGCAAGGAACACAAGAGAGTGTAGGGCTAAAACCCCTCCAGAACTCTGAGGAGGCAGTCCTGTGGGAGAAGCTGCTGTAGATAAGGCAGAAGCCAGGACATTACACTTCCGACATCAGTTGACGATTGGCTTATGGACTCCCTACTGGAACTGGAGCTTGGGATTGCCCAGATACTGTGCAGCAAAGCAGTGTGCATCAGCCAAAGGCTGCACGCATGCGTGATTAGCAGCCAGCACCTGTGGCAGCTGGGATGGGTGTGGTGGGCTAGTATGGAGGTCAGAGCAGGACATCAACCACATCTGCTGCTACCTCAGCCCTCTGTGACCATGGGTTTGGAGTATGTGGATTCAACCAACCACATAAAACAAAAACAAACAAACAAAAACAAAAACAAAAAATACCCAAACTGCAGCTGCACTGAACATGTACTAACTTTTTTCATCATCTTTCCACAACATTCAACATTTGCATTTGCATTGCATCAGGCACTATGAGCTAGAGATGGTTTAAAATATATGTGAGGATGTGGGTAGGTCCTCTCCATTGCTATACCATATGGTCTAAGGAAGGTGAGTCTCCTCAGCTTTTGGTCCCTATCAGGGGTCCTAGACCCCTCCAATTTCGAGGGCCAATGGGAGTAAGTAATTTAAAAGGTTTTGTTTGGGCTCATGTATGGGCTTCTCTTTTGGCCAGTCCTTAGTAGTTCTCTACTGCAGAAAGTCTCAGCTATTTTCTGGGGTCCTCATGTCCTTCTCACAGCTAACTAAATGGTTATTCAGATATCTCACAGCTCATCTCTGCCATGCCTAGCACTGTTGCCACCAACGCCGCCACTGCTGCTGCAGTTAAGAATTTCTTAAGTTCCTGTATTGATCAGGTGTGCGCTATAATAAACCTCTTGCAGTCCAAGGACTGCTTGCTCATGCAACAGCTATCACCCACGGGTGTCCCTTGTTGGGTGTCACTGTGTCTGGCAGTGAGTCATTGTATAGTTCTGCCATCCTTTGGAGCCACAGAGTCACTCCTGGGAAGCCCCTGGGTGATTTCTATAGCCTAGAAGTGTTCAGAATCACCTGTGCTCGGGTCTCTTTGGTTAGAACCCAGTCACATGACCATACCTAACAGCAAGGGGTACTGGGTAATGCAAGCTGTATTCATGCATGCATGGAGAATGACATAGTGGTTGGTTACCATGTATAGTTTGCACATAAATCATTTGGAGCATGCTGCTGATTTCTGGTGCATCTGTGGCCACCTGTCACTGTGGTGCTGTAGTTATTGGCATCAAAACGCAAGACCATTTTTTTCTGTGTAGGAAGGAGTTTAGCCCAGTCTTAGCCAGCAGTGTGCTTCCTGCCTGACAGCTGCCTGGAGTTTAGGTACAGGGAAACAGAGCAAGGGTGCTACCAGGTTCCAAGGCATGACCTCATCTATACTGGCTTAACCAGCTGAGCTGTCCAGTCAGCCAGCTGAGGTGATGCTCCAGGGCTACCATCTCCTTCTTTCACAGCTTCTCAGGGAGCCCCGGCTCAGCCCATCCGAATCCCCCTTTGGCATTGACAGCAATTCCAGTTTGTGTCCACTGTTGGCTCTCGCTGGAGAAGTGTGCAGAGAGCCAACTGGATCCCTGTTGGGACAGCTTTGTTTCCCCCGCTGAACACAAAATCCCCTGTTCACTAGGAGATCTGACAAGGAGACCCTGTGGGGCAGGCCGGTGGGAGCAGATACCAATGAATACAGCGCCACGAATAGCTTCAGCTTATTAAAGGCGAATACACGGGATAACTCTGCCCGCCGAGTGGGAGATAGAATGGGGGGCACAGAGCTGTTACAGTGGATTAGCAGCCGCAGACAGACAGAGGCAGGTGCAGCCTTTTCTGTAATTTGGAAAGGCTTAGGAAATACAGACCCTGGGCTGTGAATCCTTCTCTTGGCCTCACTTGGGCTACAGGCTGAAAGTGTGGGGTTTCTTGTTCAGCCTGTCTTGGGAGTAGTTTTCTATATTCCCCCTTGTTCACTCACCAACTCCCAGAATTCCTTGGGGATTCTGAGGAGGCTGTGCACTTGTCTGCTTATTCAATTTCTGCCTGTTCATCCATCCATCATGCATTTTTAGGGCCTGTTATGGGTGCTGGGTTACAGAGCTGAGTAGACACAGCACTGTGGCTCCCAGGGACCCTTCGAGTTGTGCTGTGTGAGAATGACATGTAGGTACAGTGAATGGTTCCAATCCCAATTCCGTTTTTTAACTGTTAGCCAAACCCCAGATCCACAGATACTGATGTCACCTCCTGTGGCCTGACAGGCACTGCTGAGAGCCTGCTGGGTCCTTGCTGCTTAACAAATGAAGCCTCAGGTCCAGGGAGGCTTGCTGATCTTCCAGATGGACTGCTATTTCCCAGTGGCACAGATGGCAGATAAGAGAGGATGATATACTGGTCCCTGGGTATCCAGGACCTCAGGGTCTTAGAGTCTGCAAATGCTTAAGTCCTTTCTATACGCTAGTAGAGTGTTTACACGAAATCATCTTGCATCTTTCCATATACTTTAACTTATTTCTTAATGGTATATATCTAGAATGACACACATGCTGTTTATACATAGTTTTTTTTATTTAATTTTTAAATTATGACTGTGTGTGTGTCTAGGTGTCTAGGTATATACATATGTGAGTGCAGTACTTGCAAAGGCCAGAAGAGGGCATCAGATTCCCTGGAGCTGGAGTTAACAGCAGAGGTGGGTGCTGGGAACTGAACTTAGGTCCTCCAGAATAGCCACAAGCACTCTTACCCACTGAGCCATCTTGTTAAAGAATGGTTTTCTTGGGCTAGAGAGATGGCTCAATGGTTCAGAGCACTGACTACTCTTCTAGAGGTCCTGAGTTCAGTTTCCCAGCAACCACATGGTGGCTCGCAACCATCTGTAATGGGATCCAATGTCACCTTCTGGTGTGTCTGAAGATAGCAGCAGTGTACTCACATCAAATAAATAAATCTTTTTTTTTTTAAAGAATGGTTTTCTTTAGAGAATGATAAGAAAATGTCAATATTTAATACACATACCTTTTTTTCTAAAATATTTTTATCTATGGTTTGTTTAGTTTGTATAGGCAGAGCCTATGGTTGTAGGGGGGCTGAGTTAGAATCAGTAACATAATTGGAAATTTGGAGTCTTCAAGGAAACCAAACAAACAAAATACCCCAACCTCTAAAACAGGGGTTCAAGACCCCTTTGGTGATTGAATGACCCTTTTACAGGAATCACCTAAGACCATCAGAAAACACAGATACTCACATTACAATCCATAACAGTAACAAAATTTGTTATGAAGTAGCAACAATAATAAATTTATGGTTGGGGGTCACCACAGCATGAAGAACTATATTAAAAGGTCACAGCATTAGGAAGGTTGAGAACCGCTGCTCTAAAAGACTGACCATAGGAGACAGAATTGGAATCTTGGAAAAGCCTTACCAGGTTTCTTAGGTAGGCTAGGGTTTGCAGAAATGTTGGAGTGGTGAGAGTTTTGGACTTTGATGCTGATGAAAGGTTTCTGGATGCATGAGCATGTCTCTGGGAGGAAGGAGAGAGGATGTGTGAATCAACCCTCAGAAACTCCAGAAAGCTCAACTACCAAGCAGGGAGGCACCTGAGACCAGACAGCTCTGAGGGAGCCCTGTAAATGCATCCCAGGGGATCTGGGTAGGTGCATCCCAGTTCCCAATAGAAGCTGGTGTTTGTAGGCACCAGCATCTGCCATCCATATCCCCGCTCCTGGCAGAAGTGAAAGTTGCTTGGTGTTTTGTCCACCAGAATTGTTCTGGATTCTCTCTAAGAGGCCTATCTAGGAACTTCCCAGCAGGCAGTTCAGGTGTGCTCATGGGCATCATAAATTTGAAGCCAACCCGGGCAAAACCTGTTTTAAAATGAAACATCAAAGCATTTGGTTGAAGTTTGGTGGCCGAGCGCTTTCCTTAGTGCATATGAAATCCTGGGTTTGATGAGAGGTGTGAGGGAGGGGCAAAGGGAGAATGAATAAATATGAATGAATATTGCTTTGTGATTTGTACGTTTGTTTGTAATGAGGGTCTTGAACATCTGTGGATCTTGGTACCCGAAGGTGTTCTTGGAGCCTTTGAATCTCCTTAGACGCTGGGGTAACTTTGTATAGACCCCAGGATACTATGCTCATAATATGGCAGTAAAATATTTTTAGTCTTTGTAAGAATAATTAATTAATGTTTCCTTCATAAACTATGATGACTTGAGGGGCTTCCCTTTGTGGGTCACAGCTCTGGCTCTTAGAAAGCTTTACCCGGGCTGGCGAGATGGCTCAGCGGGTAAGAGCACGGATTGCTCTTCCAAAGGTCCTGAGTTCGGATCCCAGCAACCACATGGTGGCTCACAACCACCCATAACGAGATCTGACGTCCTCTTCTGGTGCGTCTGAAGACAGCTACAGAGAATTACGCCAGAGTGAGCAGAGCCAGAGCGAGTGGGGCTGGCAGAGGTCCTAAGTTCAATTCCCAGCAGCCACACATGTGATGGCTCACAGCCATCTGTACATCTACAGTGTACTCGTACACATAAATAAATAAATAAATAAATAAATCTTTAAAAAAAAAAAAAAAGAAAGCTTTACCCATTCACTGCTCCTCCCCAGAGAACTGAGGGAAACAGTTGAGTGGTTCCCAGTGTGCGCTGGCTTCTAGTCACACTTTCCAAGGAATCTGAGGCTGTTTCCCACTTGGCCCAGCTACCCACCAAATCAAGAGGAGAGAAGGGCTTTGTTCCATCTTCACAGAAACAGCTGAGGTACAGGAGGCTAGGTGAGCCTAGACAGACACTACAGGGGTTCTAACTGCAGAGCTGGGTGTTTAGGGGTTCACACTGAGTCTGCATCGTGGTACCAGACGCAGATTCCTAGAGAAGCCTGGAGGGCTCTCCTGTTGGTTCAGTGCATGGGTTGGTGTAGGCTATTCCAGAAGGTGGACCTAAGACCATCCAGAGGGTTACAGAAGTCAGGTGAGGCTCAGCCAAGAAAAATCCTAGCCTACCCTTGGACCAGTTGTAAACTTCAGCTCACACCAGAGGCAACAGGAAAGCCAGGTTGGGCCTGCTGCTAGTATCATGAGAGCTCCATTAACTCTGCCAGAGTATGTTCTGTGTCCATTCCAGCAGTCAGCAGAAAGTTACAGAATGGGTCACTGATGGCAAGAATATCTCTGCTTACCCCCTAAACATCAAGTTCATCAAGTTCTTTATCAAGTAAACCTTATTGAGTTCCAGGTCCCAGAATGTTCTGGGTCCCGGGTAAGGTCCCTGCTATGATTGGCCAGGCAGTGGGGCTGGTCTGGATGACCCTTATGATCACCTGTGGGGCTTCCTCCATCACTCCTCGTTTTATTTCCTGGAGATATGTTGTTTATCACAAGCCTTTCAACCAGGGAACCCCAAGTATCTTGTCTTTCTTCCTTGGTTCTTTCTTTCTGTTCTTTTTTTTTCCCCCCCTCTGAGTTTTCTTTCAGCCCTGGGGCCAGAAGTCATCTGTCATTTTGGGAGAGGATTTTAGAAATAGTGTGGGGAAAAGGAATTTCCTCCCCGAGTCCAACATCACTTTGAATATAGCAGACTGTGAACGTGGCTTGATTTCCCAAAGGCATGGCTGGTGGCCGGAAGGTTAGGGGTGTCATGCACAGAGGAGGCAGTATTTAGAGAAGGGTTTGACAGAAGGAATGAATGATATGACAGCAGCCACATAGAGGTTCTTCTCAGGTCCCTTAAGAATTGGCAGCCTTTGCATTGGACAGGGGCACTTAGGGGGTCCATGCTCAAGTGGTCCTCAGGGTATCCGTGTCTTTGGACAGAGAGATCTGCCTTAGTTCCAGGGGATGGCTGACACAGAGCTTTTTTGGCCTCTGTCTCCTCATGGGTGACAGTCAGGACAGTCAATACTGGTTCTTCTACTTCTTGGTGGTACAGATCACACAGAGAGCAAGTGGCAGAGTTTTGCCATCCTGGTTTTGCCTACCGCATCCAGGTGTTCCTGCTACCTGGATTGGGTACCATTGCGCTCCAAGGCTAGGCAGAATCTGCAGGTGGGGTGTGGGGCAACCCTAAGGTCTGGGGAGGTCTTCATGCCATCTCCTTTGCATAATCAACATTGGCTGGGGACCTGCAGGAGGACAGCCGAGGGTCAAGAGAAAATTCTGGATGTCTGGGAGCTGGTTAAGCCAGCCAAGGTGTCCTTTCTCCAGTCAGGAGGGTGTTTTGCAACCCCAGAGGCTCTGGGCAAGAGGCTCTAATCTAATTACATGCTTTATTTGAGCCAATTTGTTTTCCAATCCATCTTGTTCAGCAAGAAGAAAGAGCATGCTGAGGACTCATTTGCACCCTCTTGTTCCAAGGGAAAAAAGAGGGGCTGCTCCCTCCTGTGGTCAGTACAGCCCCTGACCTCTTCTAGCCTGGAACCCCACCCCCCAGTCAGGCCACAGAACTTACAGGGAGAGGCCTGGGACCGCCCTAACACTGCCATCAGCCACAGGCGGCTGTTTGTGCCACTTCCTTAAGCCCAGCATACCTCTGTCTTTCCCTTTGGGGGGTCCCAGTGTGTTAGGAAAGACTGAAGCAGGATGGGCCTTGAGCCCAAGTAGCCTGGACTGGGACTTCTCATCCCTAGAGGCTTCCCCTGCACAGACCTCCCATCTCTGGAGTGAGAGTTGCCTGCCGAGACCAAGGGCTGGTATTTAAAATCTGCAAATATATTTTCTTAAGAAGGTGGTGGATTTTGGATCCGTGTTATTAAAGTCCAAATAAAACACCAGAGCCCATTCAAGCTCTCAGGATAGGGAAGATTTATCGGCTCCCACCCTCCTCCTCAGGCAAGGCTCCATGTGTGCCAAGCATCACTTTTTTATGTACTGCGGTGTTTCCCAAATTGCCTTTTTCCACCCTTTGGAGTCTTGTTTCCAGCCTTTACTTTTCTACGCTGACCCAGACTGGCTGCTTCCTGTGGGTTCTGATACTGAGCCTAGTGACTTTCACCCCTGGACTAAGGCAAACGGGACCCAGGGTCTTGGCCTACCGCACGCAGTGGCAGCTTGGCCTGTCCAGCAAATACCTGCCGAGAGCCTGCTGAGTAGCCTGGTCCTGGGGACCCAGCACACAGCCTCTGACTTCAGACAGGAGCAGAGACCACAAACAGATAAACTGAGAGTCCTTTCGTTGCTGAGTGGGGTATGCCCTGAGGTAACCAATCTTCTAAAAAAAAAAACAAAAAAATGGGGGACAGGCAGAGGTCAGCCGTAACTCAGAGAATCAAGGACATGTTTGAGCGAGACCTATCTTCGGGCTTAAAAAGAAATTGGATGTGACAGAAATACAGTAAAGTTGGGTCTCTCTCACGGGTGGGTCTTTGCAGTAGGGTAAGAATCATGAGCGCTCCCAGGGATCCTGGTGTTGATTACATGTCAAGCCTCATCTTACCAGGATTGTAAAAGATGATAGCTGTAGCTCCATCGACCTAAGCTGCAAGGCACAGTGCTGTGTTCAAGCACACCCAGTTGTGTGGGGAGCCCCAGTGCCAGTGTCTCTAGGCTTAGTAGCCTCCCTACCATCCAGGCCATCAGCTCCTTCGAACTCTCCCCAACATCCCATTCCTTGCAGGGTTCCCAGCGGCTAAGATTGAAGTTACCAGCTGCTTTCTGAAGTCCCACTGAAGCCACCTGCTCCCCTCCCCCTGCTCCCCCCACCCACCCCCCTGCCACAACACACCACACCCTCAAGACACTAAACTGCCCTGTACAGAGGCTAGAGGAGGTCTTTCTAGATGGATAGCCTGTGCTTCTGCCTCCTGACTTCTGTGTATCCCCTCTCACCTCCATCCCAGTGCCAGTGTGAAGATGTTATGAACAGAGTGCTCACAAGGCTGAAGAACTAGCCAGGTCCCTTATGAGCAGCCGGCCACTATCAATACAATACCACGGAACCTATGTTAGTAGCTCTGCTTGTCCCGAACAGGCTTGCTCACTGCAGCTAGCTTATTTTGCACTTTCCCTGGGGCCCCAAGGATTGTTGGTAATGAACCCCATGCCAAGTTCTGGGGCACTAAGGTCTGCTTTCTAGGAAAATGAACAGACCCATTCCAGACTGTGAAATGCATGCTAAGAACTGAGAAGGTTCTCTGCTGTGCTCAGAGGAAGGCTGCCGGCACAGGAGTAGGAACAGGCTCATTTGAGTCCCAAAGGGAAAGACACTGGAGATGCAGGTATAGATGCTAAGCCTGTGCGGGCCAGTTAGACGGTTGGTTCTCTCCTACCCACAGGCATTGCTCACACCAAACTCCCAGGTGGGTCCCCCAGGCCACCTTTAGTCCAGCAGTTCCATCCAGCAGTCTGTCTTCGCCCTCCACTGTCTTCTCCTGCCTGAATCCGGCAATGTGTTGCTGGCACTGTCCCTGCTGCTACCTCTGTTCATGGAAGGGGACATGGATGCTCAGAATGGTCATGGCCCACAGACCAGAAGTCGTACTTGTAGGATTCTTTTAACTGACAGTAAGGGGTTTTGCTAGAGGCCCGACTCAGTTGCTTCCACCTAAAGCCTTGGTCTCCAGAGTGAGTACCTGGCATGATGAATCACAGGGACAGCCTGGAAGAGGGGCCTTTATTGTTTGGAACACAGGTGTTAGGAGGAAGGGAACTTAGATATTTGGGAGACTATGGCAGATCTGTGGGATCCTTGCCTGTTGTATAAGGTTTTATGGCCTGGCTTTCCATGAAAAGTACGAAGAAGGCCAGGTCCTAGGCACCTTACACAGTTGCATGTATCCTCCAAGAGCTGCCTCTGCCCTTGGTGGCCACTTCTGGGGCAGAGGCAGAAGGAGGGGGCAGGGCTTTCCTGGGAGTATCAGGTCGGGGTGATGTGCCAGCCCATCTCAACCAGCTGATTCCCCATGTTCAGTGTGCGATGAGGCAGGGTGTGAATCCTGGTTCTTGTGTGTCCTTCTCCACCAAGGCACCTATCTACTGTCCTGAAGGAAGAAATAGGCCTTGGCAACGAGTGACTATTGGAAGCACAGTACAAAGTAAAGATCACTCTCAAGGGTTGCCTTAGCTAGCCCAGGACCCACTCCTAAGAGGGATGAAGAGCCGCACCTGACTCCTTGTGACTGAAGATCTGATGACAGGCCAGGTTTGAACCACATGGTGGCTTTGTACTAGTCTTGAGATGGAAAGCAAGCCTTTTTTTTTTTTTTTTTTTTTTTTAGCCCTGTGCTCCCTTCTTGCTCATTCTCTGCAGGACACCCCAGTGGGCTATGCTAGGCTGGATCCTGCCTCAGACCCTGTGCATGCCAACCTCTCCACTCTGCTCTCCTCACCTAGATGACCCTTCCTCTTAACACTGTTCAGGTCTCTGCTTACAGAGATGTCTACAGCAAGCTCTTCCCAGCCACCCTGCCTGTGACAACTCTCAACAGCATGTTCTTGTCATGGCCACGGTGGGTATTTGGTTGGCTAGTGACACACACTATCTCTTGATCTCTTGGTATCATCTGTGCAGTTGGGAGAGGCGCCAGCTCACCGTAAGAAAGCACCGGCCAGTACTGAGGGTTACAGACACAGGATTCTCATCCTACAGGGAAATGACTCCTGTCCTCAGGACATTTTTAATGTTTTGGTTTTTGTGGTGTGGAGACTGAACCCAGGGGCTCAGGCATGCTACTACTGAGTCACATACCCAGTCCTTTCACGTTTAAAATATCGTGATAGAGTCTCAATAAGTTGCCTAAGTTGGCTTTGAACTTGTTCAGTAGTCCAGGCAGGCCTTGAACTTGTGGTCCCCCTGCCTCCCATGTAGTTGGAATTATGGGCCTATGCTACTGGTGTTAAGGTTTTTTGTTTTTGTTTTTGTTTTTTGATTTTTGGGTTTTTTTGTTCTGTTTTTCTTTCTGTTTTGAGACAAGGTCTCCCTGTGTAGCCATGCCTAAACTGGAGCTCACTGTGTAGGCCAGGCAAGTCTCAGATTCAAAGACATCTGCCTGTGTCTGTCTCCAAAATGCTGGGATTATCGGTATGCATACCCCATCTGGCTTTTTTTTTTTTAAATGTGAGAATTGCATCCTGTTAAAATTTAAATGTAGATCAGGTAGTGAAGTAACAATATAAACACCAGCTATGGTCCCACTGCCCAACACTTCCATGCTTGAATGGCCATCCCGGTCTCCCTCCCTCTGAGTATTTGCACCTGCTGGGGTCTGATCTGGGAATACACTCTCTTAGACTGGTTCTCAGTGCTAACTTACCACGATGACCTTCATGTCTCTGTGGGTCTCCGCTCACCTCCTGTCCTTCTCTACCAGTGTCCTGCTCACTGACCTCATTTTCCAGGTGTCATTCTTCCATGACACTCACAATGGAATTTACCTGACTGGCCTGCCCCTGCCCCCCAACCCCATAGTGCCGGCTGACTGTCATTTGTCTCATGATCCACCTAGAAGTCTCCAGAGTCAGCCAGGTGGGAAAGGTGCTTAGGGGAACTTCTCAAGCTAATGGTAAAATCATCAAGGTGAGATTGCGGTGTCAGAGGAGAGTGGCCTCGGGATTGGGGCATTCAGCTAGGGGTGCTTTGGTTTCTTGGCAGGAGTGTGTGTGCGCCCACTGTGGCTGGTTTCCAGGGTAGAAGGGCCCTCTTCCCATTGGCTAAGGTGTGTTTCTTCGACATTGAAACGGTTGTATCTTTTCATGGGCTTTTCCAGTTTACTTTCTTGTGAATCACCTGGTCATCTCCTTCAAGTTTTGCCACACTGACTTTTCTTATTGTCCCAACAGTTCTTTGTGTGTTAAGGATTCCATCATCAGCTTTCTTTGTTTAAACGTTTTGGGACTTTCTCCTTTAATTCTTGTGTGTGTGTGTGTGTGTGTGTGTATGTGTCTGGGGTCTGATCTGAGAATACACTCCCTTAGACTGGTGGTTCTCAGTGCCACCTCGCCAGGATGATCTTTATGTCTCTGTGGATACCAGGGATTGAACTCAGGTCATCAGGCTTTGCAGCAGGCACCGTTTACCTACTAAGCATCGTGTTGGCCCCACATTTGGGGGGATTTCTTCAACTTGATTGTCACAGAGGTTGCAAAGCACATCACATTCAGGTCCTATGTCAGTCTGTTGCTAGAAGTGGCTTCATTTTAGGAGCCCCATGATCCAAAGTGGACATTTGATTGTTGAGGCTCGGGGTGATGGATCAGTGAGATCAGCACACATTAGAGAGAGAACTGCATGGAGGTTAAGGAGCTGCATGAAGCTCCGAGCTTTTGGAGAAGTGGCTGCATGCTTGGACCAGTTGCCTGTTGGTGAGAGGGCTGAGAAGGTGCTCTTACCTGACGGGAAGGAACCATCTGCAGCCAATGTCCAGGAGCAAGAGTAGTGTATTCTTTGGCTACTTTATTGAGTTCTCATATCTACCGCCCTGCTTCACCCTTATCCCTTCCAATCCCCCACACTAGGTAGGAGAGAAAGAAGGTTAGAGGGGAAAGGGGGTGTTGATGTCGTTAGCTTACTTCCTGCTGATCAGGGGAGTTCCTTGGGGCAGGTCCCATCTTTGTCATTAGAATATGTCCAACTAGCAATCCAGCAATAGCAATAGCAGCAGCATGGGAAGCAGCAGGTGCCACAAGCCCTCTCGGGGCTCTTCTTGGGGATCTTGCATTTGTACCTTCTCAAGAGTCTCTAGAATTCCCGATGTAAACTATCTGCAGCTGGCAAGAATCACACCCCTGCTAGAGCACGAGACAAATCATAGAGGCTGTGGACAATCTGAAGCAGCCCCGTATCCCACACCTGGGGCTAAAACAACACCATACTCACATAATTGTGTTTGAAAAGAAACCAACATTCTAACTACAGGCAAGAATTGCACTTGTTGGGAGTTCTTGCCCCACTGCCCCCATGATAGCTGTCATGAACTCCCCTGGCTTACCCTGGGTACTCTGGATGCTGAACACATTCAAGTTGGGTTTGCTGGCCTGGGCAGTGTCCATGCAGCCTACAGCTGTAGGTCAGTCAAACTGGTTCCACGTGCCTTCTAACACTTAAGACAGACAGACGGCAGCTGAGTATACTCCCTTCCCTTGAGCCATTTCCCCCAGTTCAGAGGGAGCCAAGAACTTTTCCCTGCACCTAGCCATTGGAGCCAAAGCTCACCCAAGTCCTTAGGATTTTCTGTCCAGTGTGGTGGACCACACTGATTGGACGTTCCTCACTTAGCTACCCAACCCACAGCTTCCTGACAGCAGTAGCCCAGGAACAGGGGCAGAGGTATGGCTGAAGAGTGTGAGCCAGGGCTATAAGAGCGAGACCTTTGCCAGCTCTCCGCCTTACTCTGAGGGGAGGTGCCAGCTGCGGTACCCCAGGCTCCCGCCACAGGCCACCAGGCTCTGCTTGCCATATGCTTGGAAAGGAGCCTAGGGCAGTGAGCAGGCTGGCCCAGCAGGGTCTTGGCACCTAGGTACAGGAGGCAGAACAGGGGGGCCAGCTACCCAAGGTGCAGGAGAGGCCTGAAGGGGCTCAGCCTGCAGGGTATCTCTTGGCTCTTAGCTGTGGGTTGGTCAGGAGAGCAGGTGGGAGGAATGAAAAGGAGGTAGGCTGCTCCCAAGAGGGGCTAGGATGCCAGCCAGACGGGATGAGCCTCCCAGGCCAGGCAGATGGCCCCTTTTGGGTCCCAGCAGCCCTCCCCCGGACGGAGAATGTCCAAGTGGAGACCAGGTGGCACCTGGGCCCGAGCCTGGCAGCCCTTGTCTTTGGTGGGGGAGGAGAGTCCAGTAGAAGGAGTACCTTGTAGCAGGTGCCCCTACAGAGCTGCCAGTGTTTACCTGGCCACTCAGTTGGAGTGTGGTGGGGACCACTGGGGAGAGCGGATAGGTTTCTAGAAGTCAGATGATGATCACTGGTCCACAGGATCTTCTGTGTCTAGTCGGGAGTCTGGCAGTTTTTGTTTTAAAGCTGAGCTATATGAAACTGGTGTGTTGTTGCATGTTTGCTTGCTTGTTTCACACTGCGAAATGATTTCAGTGCTTTTATGCAGTCTGTCATTTAATAATAGTCCATCTTTTTCTGTTTCCAAATAAGTCAAGTAGCATGAGATAGCCGTTTCCATCACTGGCTCCCATGGCCCTGTCTCTGAACCCGACTCCTTCTAGACATCTCAAGTCTGTCTGTTCAGTTCGGTCATTTCAGTTCTCCCGAAAATATGCGTCTCAGCCAGATTCCAGGATTCTCGCCCGGAGTCATCATACAATAGCCTTCTAATTCACAACATTTCTTTAGGTCATGCTTTCCTCATTCTTCTGAGTCTGTCTGTTTTCTTTCTTTTATTCATAATTAGACATGACAATGTTTTGTCTGGTCTTTTTTTTTTTTAAGGTTTATTTGGAAGCATTTCAAAGAGTCAAGCTTTGTGTTTGTGTAATTTTACCCCCCCATCTACTCCTTTCTGCTTCTGCTGTTATTAATTCTCCCCCGCCCCTCCCCCGCCCCCGAGTTTGGTTTTACTCATTTTTCTAAGTTTCTAGGGCTGAGTCTGGCTTACTTATTTTGATCTTTTCTTCCGTCACAACAAGCATTATTAGTTATAGTGTGGTCAGGAAGGGTGGCGTGTACCATTTCAGCTTCTTGGAATTAGCTTGATATTTTTCTACTTATACGTCTCTCTCTTTCTCCCATTAATATAGTTCAGTGAAATATTATATACACAAAATAGTTAAAACACCTTTACATTTGTTTATTTATGTATGGTGTGCATCTGTGTGGGTATAGTGCATCATGGTGTGTATGTGGAGGTCACAGGACAACTTTCGGGAGTTGATTTCTCTCTTTTCACTGTGTGGGTTCTGGGAATTGAACTCAGGTTGTCAGGCTTGGCTGCAATCTCTTTACCTTCTGAGCCATCTTGCTGGCCCCATAAGCTGATTTTACTTGGTTCCTTTTTTGTGTGTATTTTAAGCATGTTTGTTTTGAATTCTGCCTTTTCTGATATTAAGATCTCTACTTCTTGATTCATTTTTGTCTGCATTTGCTGATAGATAATACCTCTATCCCTATTTAAATTCTTTTAACATTCCACTTATATCCCTGTGTATAAGTTACTTTTCTTGTCAATGTTACAATGTATGTGACAAAACAACTTAAAAGGAGGAAGGGTGTATTTTGGCTCAGGACCTTGGGGGCAGTGCATCAGGGCGTGGCGAGGCAAACCGTCCAGGTAGTATCGGGTCAGTGAACACAGCAGAGGCAGTGACCATGCTCGGACTCTTTGCTTCCTTCCTTCTCTTGTCTCTGAGCCCCTGGCTGCTGGACAGTGATAACACATTCATGTTGGGTCTCCTCTTGTCTGCCATTCCTCTGGAACTGCCCTCATGTGCATTCCTAGAGATGTGACTGTATGCATGTCTGTGCATGTAACCACTTGAGTGCAATTACGGTGATGGCCAGAAGAGGGTGTCAGATTTCCTGGAGCAGGAGTTACAGGTGGTTGTGAGCCGTCAGTGTAGGTACTGAGAAGGTTGGCACACAGGACTTCTGTATCTAACCAGTCCCTGCCCCAAGTGATTCTACGTGCAGTTAAATTGACAGTGAAGAATAACTGTCCCCACCTTCTTAGACAGTGACTGAGTATTGTGAAATCAGATTTGGAACTTTACTTTTACCATTTTATCGCCAAGTAGTTGTGGGTTTGTGTGTGTGTGTGTGTGTGTGTGTGTGTGTGTGTGTGATTTTTTTTCTTTAAATTTTTATAAAAATCACAGAGACCCACCTTGCCACCCCTCTTTTATAATCTTACTATATTAAAATTGTGCCTGTTTATATTTTCCATTTTCTCTGGCTTATCTTTTGGCATAACTTTAATTATAATCTTTTTCTCTGGTGTTTTGTGGTTATTTAAAAAGAAGGATCTTATTTGGCAGAGTCAAGCATCAAATAACATCCTTGACATTTTTATTTAAGCAGTTTGATTCCCTGCCTTATTCTACTGTGTTCTGTTAATATGATCTACATTTTCAACTAAATTCTTATAATTAGACATTCTTAATGTTCCTCTGTAAGCATTTTAACACTGTTTTGATATCGCCTTAAGTGTTAGAACCAAATTTCAAACTTTTATATTTAATGACATTGGGGCACATTGTATTATAGCATAACTTTCTTCTTTCAAAGCCCTTTTTAAAAAATTCATTTTATAGGTGGTTGGAAAGCAAATACTGAATTATTTTCTGAGCTCTACCTATATATTTGAGAATGCTCTTTTTGTATGTATATATGTATGTATGTATGTATGTATGTATGTATGTGGCCAGTGTGTATGAGAAGACTGTCTAGCTAGGTATAAAATTATTGTGTTGAAAATTTTCTCCCTGAAGACACTATAGACATCACTCAGTGATCATCTGCCCATTTTTATTGTTATTTTCAATCTGTGGTATATTTTTCTTATCATATGAAATATATAGGCATTTCCTAAGTATTACAGACATATCTAGGCATTGAGCTATTTCCCTTGCTTTTGAAAAGAGTGTATTGAACCCTTTCCTTCTGCACATGTGCTTCTGTCTTGGGCTTAGGGGTCGTCCTACCTACCCTTGATTCCGTTTCTCTTTGGTCCCTGCTGAAGCTCAATCATGTGTCAACTCTCCACTCTCTTGTATATCTGTATTCTCTCTGCTTTTCGCATCCGAATCCTTTCCCTCTGCATATTGAGAGTTTCTGCAGCACATTCTTCACGCTGAATCACTTTCTGCAGTATCCTCCTTCCTGGCTGCTTCAGAAGTGACTTTTAACTGTGCTCCTGTGGCTTACTTTAGTTTTTACTTACCCAACTCTTATGTACCCCATGGCCTTTGAGTTCAGCCTTGTTACTTCCGCAGTTTCATGGAAGCCATGTCTTTTTATAAATACTTAAGCCTGTTATACCCATTGCAAGTGGTTGCCGTGGAAGAGTTAAGGAGATGTGAGGGTTTATGGCCCCCATGTGTTTATGGCTTGGCCCTTTGCAGATCCCTGCATGGCCCTGATGACTGGCTCCCCATGTCAGACAGGTTAGGCTCTACTCCCTTGCTACCTGGCCTTTCCTTGGACTTGTGCTCTGTGGAGTTGGTACCTTCTCCATTACCACTGCCTGACTTCCTGATTCTCTGCATCTGTGATTTAGATAAAACTACAAATTCAGAGAGTCACTACAAATGGCTTACAGCCCCACCTTCCTTAAACTTCCCCTCCCTGCCCATGCTTTCCGTCTGTCTGTTTTCTGCTCATTGTCTTGCTGTCATCTCCTCCTCCTCCCCCTCTTCCTTCTCTTCTTCTTCCTTCCCCTCCTCCTTTTTTTGGTGATCTTTCTGTTCATCAGACAAAGAACTGTTTCTGGAGGTAAAAGCTGGATAGGCCTTGCTTCATCCACCACCATCTGCCTTTAATTAATTGAGATTGCTCCCAGATTCCGGCATTGGGTCATCTATCAGCTTCGTTCTTGGCGTTTGTGTGAATTTTCATTTTTTCACTCTCTTTATAGCTGTTTTGGAACAAAACAAGGAGAGGCCCCGTGAGTAGCTGCCAAGTAGATACCATGTTGTAGGAATCAGAGCTGGGCTTTCAGCTGAGACTTGTCTGTGTAAGATGCAGTCTCTGGAACTGTGTGTGGTGGTAGGGAAGGAAGCAGGGACAGGCGCAATTTCCTGACGCAGGGACCATTTGTCCAGTGACCGCAGTGATTTGGACCCAACACAGCCACCGACAACCAAAGAGTCCTTGCTGCATCTCTGTGAAGGTCCCTCGCTTTCTCCAGAGGAAGCTGTTTTAGCCCATTCCTCCCAGCCTGTTTACCTGTATTTTACACACAGCTCTAACAGGCTTGGTATGTTTCCCTAGCTCAGTCTTGAATGGGAATCTGAAGGAGGAAGGGATATTTTGTAGAGGAGACTGACTTTTTTTTTCTTCTGAGTTTTGACTTAACCACTTGTCTGGACTTTCCTCTGCTGAGCCAGGGGCTGGGTACAGAAACCGTCCACTCTTACGTTCTGGAACCACCAGGAGCCTTCCAAATCCAGACACCCAGTGAAGGAAATTAGAACATGTTGTGGACAGATCAGATCTCGGACCTTAGTGGTCTTTGAAACTCAGGGGAATTCTACTGCAGGGCTGGCATTGGGGACCAGAGGTTAGGCTCACAGGTGGCCTCAGTGAGACTTTCTGAACCATAGATTCTCTTTCATACAATATATGGGGTACAAGTGGAAAGGAGGTTCACTAAGGCCTCCTGCAAGCTGGTTGTGATATCATGGTGTGTGCAGCCTTTGAGATATACAGAGATGCCCGAGCCCTGGCAATCTCAGGTTCTGAAAGCACTGTGATGTCAGACCATGGTGGCCGCTGCCCATTCTTGGATAATATCTGTCCAGGGTACATTTGGCTCTAGAACTTGGCTATTCCTAAGGTGTGGGCAGTGGTGCTGAAGGTTTAGGGGGGTGGGGGTTGTTCTTTGGATTTGAATGTTTTCCTTCTAACTCTAAAGTATAGGACTCCCTGGGGCTGTTCCAAACTCAGCTTTTCCAGTGTTATAAGTTGGGCACTATGTCTCCCTCCTCTGAAGCTGACACACCTAGTAGTATCTTCCCCACCCGGGTCATTGAGTGGATATGACTTACTGAACCTGTGTGGAGGACTCAGGGTACTATGATCTCTTCCTGATTGGAAATGAAAGCACTCACTTGGGCCAATAACTTCACACACACACACACACACACACACACACACACACTCCAAATGGACTCTAAGTGGACTCTAAGTCATTTGGCTCCACTTGCATTTCAGTTACCTTAAGTGGAGAGCGCAGTATAGGAGACCCACTAGCCATCTCAGAAACACCAGGACATATGCACAGCCTGGTGGGTTCAGTCTCAGTGTGGCAGCTGCCAGTGAGACAGCACAGCTATGGGGTACAGGTGTTCCCCGGCATAGCTCCTCCCACCTAGGAAGAGCAGCTGTGATGGGTGATGTGTAGTGGGTTCTATATGAGGGATGCATCCTTTCCTGTCTTCATACTGGGCTTCGCCATACACAGTAAAGTCTACACTCTGGATAGCCTGACCTTTCACATTCCAAAAGCTCCCTACTCCTGAAACTCCAGCTGGCAGAATGGTCTGTTGCCGCAGCCTCCACTGTCCCTGGGCAGGGCTATCCTGAAGTGGATCCAGAGAGATGTGCCACAGGGGCAATGATTTTCTTTTATTTCTTGAAACTGGCTCCTGAAACTGGGCCCCAAAAAGCTGGCCCCTTATTATGGAGTTTGGTGCCTGATGGTGGGCTAGATAGAGTTGTTCTAACTAAGGGAGGCATCCGTCAAAACATCTAGTGCCTTGAGAGAAGAGCTGCATGCTGGGGGGCTGGAAGCACATTCTGGAGAGATGGCCAGGATCCTCTGCAGATCCTTAGCTACAGGCTGGTGGCAGCCACAGTACTAGAGTGCCCAGGCCTTTCCTGTCTTGTATTCACAGACACCATTCCTTTCTCCCATGTTGACCACAGTAGGTAGGTAGGTAGCTTGCCTAATTTGCACCTCAGCTTTCTTAACCTGCCCAATAGGAATAATGCCGTCACTCGAAAGACTAAGACTTGCTGGAGATCCAGCATGAACAGCCATGCAGGCAGGGCGGGTGGCTGATGGTTCCCATCAGGTGGTCATACACACCTCAGGAAGAGACGCCATCATCTTGTTTAGGCAGAAATCACTGGCAGGAGATGGCAAGGTTAGGTTGGAGTCTTAACCACTTCGTTTGGGGGAGTCGACAAGGCCACTTCAGGAGCTGTAAACTTTGCATCTACTGAATGCCTGGCTTTCAGAGCCCGAAACCCCCAAAGCTGTGGCCGGCAGGTATGGCCAGCAGCCAGTGGCCAGTAGCACTGCCTCTCAGCAGTGGGGCCCATTAGGGCTAACCTCTTTTCGTGGGCATTTTATTTGCACACTTCACTGGAGTGGACACCAAAAGAGGTTTTCAAATGTTTCATGGGCTGCTAATTTCCCCTGTGACCTCTTTTGTTGGGGCCTAACCTCAGCCAGAGGCTTCATGCCATGAAAGCCAGCGGCTGACACAGACCCCGACGGCCCAGTGACAATGAGGCCTCTATCTGCTTTAATCAGCCTTCAGTTGAATCTTAAGGCAGAAGGGATTGGTGTGGTGCTCAGAAACCCTGGGTGGCACGATACCGTGGTCCCAGAGGCTCTCATGGAGGCTGAAATATTCCACCAGGCTGAGGGAAGAGGGGTGGCCTTTGTCCCACTGGCCTCTTTAGAAAGCCAGCCTGTCCTGAATGGCCACCTGCTTGGCCTGGCCTGTGGATACCACTGGGTCTCTAGGGAGGTGGCCCACTCGGCTACCAGCCCATTCTTGAGTGGCCTAATGAGTTTCTATCTGTGTCCTCCCCTGCAGACTGTGACTCCTATTGCAAGGCCTCCAAAGGAAAGCTGAAGATGAACATGAAGAAATACTGTAGGAAGGACTATGGTAAGTGGGGGCAAGGTGGGCTCCTCAGTGGTGGCTTGCGAGTGACTTGTGTCACTGTGTCCCTGAGATCCATGAAATATTTTTGCCCAAGAAAGCACTCCCTTCTGTGTCAGAGAAGCCAAAGGAGCCTGGATTCTCCCAACTGCCCTGCACAGGGCATCGGGATCAGTGGGGGCCATCAAGGCTGGGATTTCTATCCTGGACGCTGTTCGCTCTGTCCAAAGGGCTATGTGGCTGCAGACTACTCGCTCGCTCACTCTCTGGTCTTCTGTGTCCTCACTCATACCCTGGCATTGTCTCAAGTCTCTTGCTCGGTGAGGCGAAGTTGTCCAGCATCACAGTGGGTGGGGGCTGCTGGCCGTTGGTAGATTCCCTTGAGCCAAGGCTAGGTGAGACATCTATGCTGTAAGACTGTGCATCCCGCTCTGACCTTGAGGACCCTGAGAAGTTCCTGGGAGGTTTCAAGGGGGACACATGACACACGAGAGGCCATAGTAGACCAGCTGCTTGAGCCAGACTTGAAGTTTGCCCCTTAGTCAGGCTAGTAGTTAGGGCTTCTCTGCATATAGGAATAAATCACTAGGCTCAAAGACATTTTGAGAGTCTCTGAAACCCCATTTTACTATGAGCATTCACACACATGTGTACCCCCTCACACTGAAGCCAGAGAAGACCCCAAGCATCCAGACGGCCACACTTGTCACAGGCCAAGAGACAGCAACATGCAGGTATCGACTCACAGGTTGTCAGGCCGTGGCCATCCAGGTTCAAGCCCTACCTTCTACCAGGGGTCCACGGTCAGCTTCCCAAAGAAAAGGCTTCTTAAGAAATGATACCCCAGAGCAGGGCAGAAGCTTCCGGCCCCCATGGAGGAACAAACCTGGGTCTCCACAACAGGCTTACTGTCCTTGAGAAATAAAGGAAGGACTTGGCCTCCTTCAAATTGGGGTAGAGGTTACAAGGGGGACCTGACCTCTCTTGAAGCCTGATCGGTGCTCCTAGCAAAGCAAAAGGCAGGGTGCAGTGAGGAATGTAGCCACTATCCTCCCCCCATCCTCAGCGGGGCAGGAATGGGAGCGGGCAGGCCCTGCTTGAGGAGGGCTGGGTGGGAGTAGGCTGGGACTGAGTTATTTCTGAAAAGTGCTGCTCCATGGTGTCAGTCTGTTCTTTGGATGCAAGGGGAGAAATTGTAACATCACTGAAATGGATCCCATGGACCTTCCACCTGATTCTTTTGGACTCAGCCTGGTTTTGTTCTCTCCCATCTATTATTCCAGGATTACCCTGCCCTGTGGTAGTGCCCTTGTCTACACCAGGTTGACCTTTCCTTTATGGACTCAAGACCTCAAATCCAGTGGGTGTTCCTATATTCAGCGGGAGGGAGCATCCTTCTTGGGTGGTGAAGGGTTGGGTAAGGTCTCTGGGCACCGTGCTAGCCTCTCTTTTCTGTGCGTCTTCTCAGGTCCGACAAGACCCGGATGTACTGTGCCCCCCAACCCCCACTCTGACTGTCACTGCCTAGCTCTGTTTTTTTTTCTCCTTCTCCAGCAGCCCCGGGAGGTTCCGAATCAGTCTCTTTTCTGTTTCCCTAGCAAGATAGCTGGGCTTTATTTTTTGGCTCACAGTTTCTGAAGTCCAAGAGTGTTTTCATCCACTCAGCTTCTAGTGAGGGCTTTATGCTGTGTCAACCCATGGTTGTGACACAGAAGAGAAGAGGAGACACAGGGAGCCAGGTGCCTTGCAAGAGCATGCATGCTCTTAAGATCCTACCTACCTTTCGTGGGAATGCTCATGAGCGTGAACTCCTCCTGACCCAGCATACCTCCAGAGGGCCCTACCGCCTCTCAGCCCTGCTCTGCTGGGGACCTCCATACAGGTCCTGGTAGAGACATACCACATTCTAAGCCCTGCAGGGGTTTCTGGTTTCAGTAAGGCCATTGGAAGTTATGGAAATCTCCTCAATGCAGTTCAGTCTACCAAGCTGCAAGGGGGTCACGTGAGTTCCACAGAGGGCTCAGAGGAGCCAGGCACTGTGGGATATGTCGGGCCTTGGGGCCTGGTTTGAAAAGGTGGAAAGGGGGCTAGGCAGGGTGTTGGCAGCTACAGGTCCGTGAGTACTGCAGGGGGTTACCCAGCATTACAAGCCTTGCTCCGAGGCTGAGGAAAGGCTTCTCGTTGGGCTTTGCTGGGCTGTGGAGACTCTTCTAAGTATCCTTGGTTGGCCAGACACAGCCTAGGTGAAATGTGGCTAGGCGGCCCTCCCATCCACAGAAGACTGGGCCAGCCCAGGGGAAGATGGGCTGAAGGAAGACAGGAGAGAACCTGCCTAGATACAGAGGAGGTGAGGCCAAGCCAGGCCAAGGAAGGGAACTGGCTGGGAGGCCTAATCCCTGCTTGTTTGCTGACTGACACTCCGGCAGGGGGCCAATTAGGAAACACATTTCCTTCACATCCAGGGCCCTTGGATGTTCCCCGAAGCTGCTAATTAGAACCTAGGTTTTGCCACCCCTGCTGAGAGAAGAGCCCCTCTCTCCCCAAGCCCCACCAAGATAGGCTTGACCTGGGGCAGCTAAGTGAACTTTCTTTCAGGCTCCACTGACCCTGAGTGGTAGCCAGTGGACAGAAACCTACAGGCCCTGAAGGCCGATGGGAAGAGACTTGGCTGTGCCAAGGTGTGCCAGCCCTGATCCCAGACCAAGCTTGGGTGGGTGGATTTTAGGCAAGGCAAGAAAGAATAGGGGTCAGGGAGAGCCTCAGGCCAGGACCTTACCTGGCTGCTGGCCCCCATCTAGAGAGGACCTCCACCCCCCAACCCCTACCCCCATGTGGTGGGGAAGATGGTTCAGTCCTTTCCCATGTGGAAGCTTCACCAGTCTGGGCTTCCAGTTCCTCATGTTTCAAATCAAGGAGATATAATATCCAAGTGCTAGGCGCCATGGCTAAAGAGGCTATTAGCAACCCATGGAGGTCAGGTCGTCCGTCACCTGTCCGCCCCTCTGCTGGGCGACCTCAGTTCTCTATTGCCCTCTAGGGGAATCCAGCTTACCTTACAAATGCTCCAAAAGCCAACACCAAGCCCAGTGTGGAACCCCTGCCATGAAGACAGGTTTTATTCTCAGAGCACCTCGCCATACTCTGAAGGAATCCTTCTTTTGTGGGACGGGATGTGTGTGTATGTATGTGGTGTGTGTGTGTGTGTGTGTGTGTGCATGCATGCATACATGCTCCCCCTCACACCTTGACTGCACCCCTGTCAGCGCAGACCTAGGTGGCACAGTCTGAAGTCACCTGCCCGGAGACTCCTTTACTTAGTGTCCCAATAGCTCCAGAGATGTCTGCCCCTGAGGTCAAGTGCTCTGGTCCAGCACAGCCAGAGGGGATATTGTTGGCTGCGGCCATCTATTTCCTGGGTGTCTCCTTCCCCTTGTTTCTCTGCTTCTTGGTGGAAAGCTCCTCTGTCTTGTCTCACATCTTTAACTTTGTACAGTGTCCTCCCTGTTGCATTGAGCTGTGGCTCATAGATGCCACCCATGTACAACACACACACACACACACACACACACACACACACACACACGGTGGTCCTGCCAGGGGGACCTAGGGAGTCCTGGTACTTTATCCCTTCTCACCCTGGAGATTTTCCCTCTACACACATTCACTAAAAGCCCTAGGCCATCCTGGGTCTGCATCCACAGATCTGCATGGCCCAGGAGGTTGGGCCTCAGGGACTACACATTTGGAAGAGACATACACAATAAGAGGCCAGAAGAGGCCTGAGTGGGGTTTCCCGGGGCCTGGTAGCCTCTACCCCCAAAAGCAGGGATCCCATGGCTGGTAGAGCCTGAGAACAAGGAGGGCAGGGGTGCTGGGTGACGGGGCCCAAGTATCCTCTTCCTTCTCTCTGGGATGCGCATCAGCCGTTGTTGTGAAAGGTGAGATCATCTCTCTCACTGATTCTTGGAAAAGTGCTTCATTCCCAGAAATGTTTATTAGTCATTCCCCTGTAGAAAGACATCTTGGCACTACTGGCCGGAAAACTGAAGATGCTTTCACATGAGCCTCGAGTGTTCCACCTGACGGCCCCTGCCAGTGGTTTCGGGGGGACTCCGCTTGAGGGGAAGTGCTGTGGACATCTTCGCCCTGTGTGGCATTTGTGCTATTGTGCTGTGGCCTAGGTGGCCTGAGCACCAATGGAGAGCTCTGAGATTAGCTCAGCAAGCCTTGGTGCCTAGGAACCTGTGGAGTCAGTGGAGTCGCTGGGTGAGGATAGCTGAGCCAAGACTGGGCTCCCTGATGGCCTGATGGCCTTTGTGAATACCTAGTCAGTCACTGCATCCTCAGCTGTGTGGGAGGGAGGGAGGGAGAGAGGGAGGGAGGATTGTTCTTATTCCTGTGGTTCACCAAGACCTGACAAGGTAAACGGGCAAGCTGGGTATCCGCGCTGTGGAATCCCAGGCTGGAGCTCCCTCCTTTCTCATGTCAATGACTTAGCATGTGGCAGCCTGGAGTAGGCACAGCAGCCCTTAGAGGGCTCACACATCCATACCCTAGTGGAACACTGGCTCCCGGCACCAGATCACACTCGGAAGAAAAGCCACACAAACATCCTGATGGTTAAGGAAGGAGGCATGGTTCCCCCTGCGGGGAGCCCCTGAGCTGACAGACAGGGGGGGATGGCACAGTGAGCAATGGCAGCGACGGTGGCAGAGATGGAGGAGGGCTGTGAGGAGATGGACTTGTGGTGAGCAGGGAGAGAGGCAGATGTGAAGGGGGCAGATTACAGGGTGCTGGAATTGAGCAGATAGTTGGCCGTGGTAGCACTGCTCTCGTGGTGGAAGTTCTGCTTTGAGTGGCAGACAGGGCCCAGGCCTAGCTCTCGTCTCAGACTGGGAATAAAGGAGTAGGATCTCATAGCTATGGGCCTGGAGCTTTGCCACCGTGTGAGCATTCTCTCTTCTCCTCCTCAGTGACCCTGGGGTCAGCGGTGACTATCGGCAGCCTCAGTCTCTTCAGAGAGCCAGATATCTTAGCAGCCATGTCATAGAAATGAACTTACTTAGATCTACTCCAGAGACGCTGGGTATGGACGCAGGAATTAGAGTGATGTAGGGCTGCCTACATCAAGGCAAGGTCCCGGGTAAGCCGGAGGCTGCAGTAATTTCTGGGAAGAGCCATGTCACCTGGACATCCTCTTGTTGAGAGAATGGGGCACAGACAAGACAGAAGCAAGCAGCATGGTGCGTCAGAGGCTTGCTACCCCTCCCTAGGGTCACTGGCCCCCTGAGGATCCTCCTGTTTCTCCAGCCAGATGTGACCCCCCCCTTCCTTCCTGAAGAGTGCCAACCACATATGGATGCCAGATGTAGAGCTGGATCTACATGAGTCAGCCTGAGGTCGCGGAATGCGGGTGACCACCAGGCTGGGCAGGAAAGGCCAGACAGCCCCAGTGACAGCTGGACAGTGAAGATTCTGTGCCCACAAGAAAGTGGCCCCCATGGGGAGCCAGCAGGGGGCTGGTACAAGCAGCCCTCCCCAGCCTTGAGCCTGGGCCCTGTCACTATTGCTCCAGCCAGTCCAGAAAGGGGATATAGCTATCCTGGGTCTGGGCAGCGCCAGACTCTCATCTGCCTGTGTGCTAGTCTGCCATATTCTTTTTTGCTCCTTGTAGTTTTTTTGTTTTTTTTTGTTTTTTTTTTTTTGGAAGCAGAGATGTCTAGGATATCTTTCTCCATTTTACAGAAACTCTGAGTGGATGGTCTAACCAGTGTCTAGTGAGCCAGGGCAGAGATGAGGTAGACATCCCCAGGGACTGTAGTCTCTGTCGCAAAGGACCCCAGCACGCCAGGTTTTGATCCTGGGCTTCCTATCCAGCAGTCTCCATAGACACACCAGTTTCCCCCTATCTGTAGTCTTGGAGGATGCACCAAGCAGCCTTCAGGGTTTTGAGAGACATGGCCTGAGGTAACCATACCTCCCAAGCTATCACACTTGAACCGCTTAATCCAGGGAGACCAGCTGCCAGCCACGGCAGCGCCCAACCTTCTGCAGGGGTCAGTATATAGCACTGCTGGCTTCATACTGTGGTTCCTGCAATAGGCCTCAGGTGCTTTATTTATATCTCCTGGGTTTTCGGAGTCAGGCCTGTTATCGATGGGGTGTATTGGTTCTGGTCTATCATGGGACAGAACTCCAGATGTATCATGGGGAAGCTTGGTAGTGCCATTCCAGCCAGGGCTCTGGGAGGGAGGAGCTGCTCTTTGTTCCCATGGTAGTAGCTTCCTGGAGCTGGAGCCTCCGGGGGAAATGGAGGTTAGCAACATTTGCTTGAGGGACTTCTGTGTGCCCTGCCATCTTCTGTAGAATGGTATAAATGTGCTGTCCTGAGTTGGCCCAAACCCTCTCTGCACTAGGCTTTCTTTGAATCCTGGAGGGGGCTGGAGGTGATGGAACCTGGACCTAAGTCACACAGAGGAGGCTGTTTGTCACCTTCTCTCCTTCGGAGGCCAGAACTCTATCTCTGCCAAGAGAGTGAGCCTGGGGCTCACTCATCATCTACTTTCCCATGGGAAGGTTCTGAATCAATACCCAGCAGGCTTTGCTTTTTCCCATGTCTATTTTGGATATAGATGTGTAGGTTGGGGGGGGGGGGTCTAGCCAGTATGGGAGGCAGGTGTGGATGGTTGGAGTATCTCAGGAAACCATGCAAGGTCTTCTGAGGTGGGATGTCCTTTTAGCAGCCTAGTTTATCCAGAGAGGTGAGGGCCGATAGAGTCACTGTACGGCAGAGGCCAGTCCTCCAGATGAGGCCACCGCAGCCTTACACTTGTGAGTCTGAGTGAAGCAGGTGTTGTGATTTGCATAGGAAATGCCTCCCAAAGGTTGGGAACTTAGCAGGTGAGAGACCTGGTTGAAGTAAGCAGGGTCCTGGGGCTGTGCCCATGCAACCTCACCTTGTCCCCAGTCCCCTGCTTGCTTTCTGCTTCCTGGCTGTCAGGAGCTGAGTAGCTCTATTCAGCTTATTTTCACCACCATGTTTAGCTTTACCATTGGGCCTTAAGCAGCAGAACCCATTGGGCACATGTACCACAACCTCTGAATCTGTGGCCCAGATCAAGTGTCTCCTCCATGTCGATTGCTCAGATATTCTGTCACAGTAACCCAAAAGTCGTTCACACTGGGCTGAGCCAGGTAGGCTGCCTTTTGCTCAGGGCCAAGACTAATTAATACCTTCTTCCAAGATGGCTCTCTGATGTCCCTTAGCTCCGGGAGATGGTCTCTCCCCTCTCAAGATTGGAGTGGCAGGAGGCAGCAGCCAGGATCTCAAGGTTGTGTGGCTGGCTCCTGGGCCTGTCAGGGTGAGTCCCCACTTTACTGATGAGCAGTGGACAGGACCGCTATATATAGGTCTAGCCATGTGTGCCCACCCCAGGTCTGCACTCTGCACAGGTGCCACACTTGCCACATAGAAGCCCAGGGAGCAGGGCTTGACCTGGGCTGGCCTGGAAGCGCACAGTCAGGGCTGCATTTCATGAAAGCAGCCGAGGATCATGACATGCTCTTTCCACCTGAAGATTTACAGGGCTTTTGATTTTAATGGTTTCTGTGGGGTTGGTGTCCTCCCCCATCGTTCCTGGCTGCTGTCTCTAAGGCAAATGGGTGACAACTCTTCCTTAGCTGGACTGCCCCAACAGGAAAGTCTAGATGGGTAGGGAGGGAAGGGGAAGTGAGGGGCAGCCCTCAGGAGGGGCAGCTGTGGGTGGCCCCTAGGGCCCACTTTGAGCAACCTATAAATCTTGGAAAGCTCTAGAAAGGCAAGAAGCTTGCCCCTACAGAAGTGCTGGAGAGAGGGTGTGGCCAAGAGGAATAGTTGTTGCCTGTCTAGTCTCTGCTCTCCCGTGGCTAACCCAGCAGGTGGCTTCTGCCCTGCTGGGCCTTCCTCTCTGACTGTGGGCTCTCAGCAAGCCACGAGTTAGAACTGGCTCTAGGTAGAAAACGGCAATTTTCCCTATGGAGGCTCCAAACACAGGCTAAAGGCCAGGGGTTCCCCATGCATCAGGTTGCCTTTCATGGCCTGGGAATTTCCCTGACACTGGACTTAAGGGAGAGGCTGAGACCATTGGGAAGGGTGGCCGTTCCCTCACTTCCATGGTAGGACAAACCTGGAGCTGCAGCTAGGGATATGTGTAGGCAGCAGATTGAATTCTGCACTCTCTGACTGAGCGAGACATAGCTCCAAGGCATCTCAGCTGCCCTTGTGCTGCCTCAGACACTCCTCCAGCCTTGGCCTTCCACTCCTACACCAGGAGCAGCACAAGTGGTGCTGGCCCTCAGAATCTGACCTGCTCCCTGCCCACCCCACCCCACCCGACCTCCCACCAGAGTCACACCTGGACTCTGCCACTGGACTGAGTGGGCAAGGCACCCAAGCTCACTGGAGATGCAGGCTAGAACTCAGGTAGGGGATGGTGGGCTTTGTGGCTTACCCTGCCCTGGTGGCTGAGAAACATGCTTAGCATTGCGAACTGGAAAATTGTTGAGAGGAGCTGACCATGCCCTACCTGATCATGCACAAGACTCGGAGTTCTGGGCTGCTTATACAACAGGGCTTCGCTTCCTGCTTCAAGCTCTTCTCCTCCCACCCCTAGCCCCCACCCCATTAGATTTTTCTCTAAGGATCTGCTCCATCCCCTAGCTGGTTCCACCCCAAGGAGCTCAGCTATAGTAGTAGACAGCCTGGAAGGATTCTTCCCAGCCCTGACTTTGTCTGCATCAAGCGCTTTGAAGGCACAGAGGCTGGGAATGAATGCTGCCTCACCTCAGCTCTTCCCATTGAGCAGGAGATGAGGGAGGGAGGGTAGGTCTGTGGTGTGGAGTCCCTTGTATATAGAAGTGCCTGGAGCATCAGCCAGTGTCTGTCTCATGGGCCCTCCTGTCTCTACTCCAGCACTGGCTGCTCTCAAAGCTGAGGGCTTCCACTCCACCAGCAACCTGGAGTTTAAGGACTCCCAGCATTCCCACCCTCACCCTCATACCCATGGTCACCTTACTGTGAATGATCTCATCACCCTCCTTTCTGAATGGAGGAAACCTCACCTGAACCCCTCTAGAGGATAACATCAGGACATCAGCCTAAAGATGGGGGGGTTGGCACTCAGGTGGGTAGGAGGGATGAGTTGCATTGTGCAGCCATTCGTAAGGCTCTAGCAAAGTGCAGCTGACTGTATAGAAATCTATGGATTGCAGTCTGGGTGGCTAAGAAGTCTAAGACCAAGGTACCACCCCTTCTCTGCTTCCAAAATGCCACCTTGTTGCCGTGGCATTACATGATGGGCTCACTTAAGCCTCTTAAAGGGCCACTGCGCTGCACACGAGGGTGGAGCCCACATACTGCTGAGTTCACTTTTTAATGGCTCCCAACTCCTAAATATTGCCATCTGGGCCGGACACCAATAAGAGGCCCAGAGCAGGGTGTTAAGAGTTCTGTGTGGCCCCAAGACTGGCAGAGCCGTTGCTGAACTGTGCTCAGTCACCTGGCCAAGTGGGATCACGTATCACCAAGTGATATCTAGGTATGGCCTGGATGGAGACCTTGGTCATTCCTGATCAGAAGCGGCAGCCAGCAGCCGGTCAGAGGTGACAGCAGTCCTGGTGTGTGCCACGCGGCTGCCAGAGCGTGCTCTCCCTAAGCGCACAGTGCAGGTCTGTTTGAGGTCACGGTTGCAATGTGTATTTTG
This sequence comes from Mastomys coucha, assembly GCF_008632895.1. NCBI lineage: Eukaryota > Metazoa > Chordata > Mammalia > Rodentia > Muridae > Mastomys > Mastomys coucha. The sequence continues at coordinate 63,423,175 of NW_022196911.1, read as the reverse complement.
AATCTTTTCAGTGGTATGCGCACTGCGGGGACTTGGCCCATGCACTGTGTGCGCTCGCTGCTCATACTTGGTGGGCTTTGTAATGTGCGGAGGCGTTGCCAAGGGCAGCGGAAATGTGGATTTTTTTTTCCAGCATAATCACATGAATCCTGCTGCCACCCTCCCCTGCCCCTGGGGCCTGTGCTGTCTCAGCCTGCAGTTAGGGAGGTCCCTACCACAGAATTGTATCTGCTGGAGACAGAAGGAACTAACTTCTTACTTCTTGAACATAGCAGTGTCCCATAGGGACCCTCAGGGCTCAGGTGAAGCAGGTCTTCTTGAGGCCCCGTGGGAGTTTCTAGGGCGAGGAGCCTGCCTTTCCAGAATAATTCTCTGAGAGGTCTGAGGTAAGCCAGTGATGCTTATCTTCAGAGCCACGCTGTTGCAGGAGCATGAGAAGGAAAGTCTCCTGGGGAACCTTGGGGCCCAGCCCAAGGCTAGACCTTGTCCAGCCAGCTCTTCTCCTGAGTTCTTTTCTGTGAAGCTGAGACCCTCTCAAGCCTGTCCATCAGGCTGAGGCCCGAGACCCCTCTAGTTATACTGGAGTGGGGCCCACACTCATGACCTCATCATAATCGCCTCCGGAAAGGCCCTGTCTCTACATTGTTATTCTCTGAGGTACAGGGATGTTAGGGCTCTAGCAAAAGAGCATGGGATTAGACTACATCATCAAGGGCCCAGCCAGAGGGGCCTCCACACATCCAGCCCATTCCTGGTCAGGCAACACTGGTGGGCCAAGGATTGGCACACAGGGAAACTGCTGTGTCCTGAGAGAGGCTCATTCTGTATTCAGCTCATTTCCCGGGAAAGGAAACCAGGGCTCTGGCGGTAGCTCTCCGATCACTTAGCCAAGGGGGCACTCAGTTGCCACGGTGACCTCTGTCTGCAGAGTCAGTTCTCTAGGCTGGAGGGTTTCCCCACCCCCCACCCTCAGAGTTCACACTGAGTGTTGAATCCCTTGGTGACAAAAACATGGAAACGGTTGCCATGGCAGCCATTCTTTGGAGCCCTCAGACTGAAGTGCAAAGTTCAGGATGCCCAGGAACAGCTGAAATGAAAATATGGGAAAATCCGCCACTTCCCTCACCCAGGAGGGCAGGTTGGAGGGTTCCGTGCTCCTCCGCACCCAGCTGTCCGCTCTCCAGCCTTGGCCAGCCAATGTGGGCACAGGAAGGGAGCAAGGAGGGCCCTCCAGAGACCTTAATGGGGAGTCACCTGGAGCAACAGGGACCCAGGCAGGCTTTCTGACCGTGGAAGAACAAGGGAAGTGATGAGCTGGGCTTCCCTGGAGTCTGTCTCCAAGTCACTGCTGCTATGTCAGGTGGTCCTCAGGGGAGCCCAGGGGTAGTGCTTCTCTGCCCTGTGGGATGAGGTGTACACTGTGTAACATACGGGGGTCAGCACAGGAAAGAAGCTATGGGGATGGAAACGATGTCTGCTGCCCTTGAATGGGGCTGAAGCCTTCTCTAGGAATCTCCTGGACAGTAGAGGGTGACTGGCTGTATGTTCCTCTCTCCCTAGCAATTCCCAAGTAGGCTCCAAGAGGCTCTGTTGACCTAAGATTGGCCAACCTGGGGCTTCTACAGACAGCAATGTTCGGGAAGCCCAACGCATGCACACTACTTACCACTTACAGCCTCTCAAAAGCCTAACACCAAGGGAATTCTTGAAGGGAACCTGGCGTTCCATAAACTTATTTGAACAAAGTTCCCCCATCTATTTTGTTGTTGCGTGTGTAAGTCAGGAGTTTGGGTGTCTTCCTGTTGTTCTCCACCTTGTTTGGAGACAGTCTTTCATTGAACCCAGAACATACTGAGCCCCAAGCATCTCCCTGTCTTTATGACCCAGCGCTGGGATTGTAGCTATACATGCTACTTGGCCCATGAGTTCTGAACTCACGTCCCCGGTGTTTGTCTGGCAAATACTTCACTGACTGAGCCACCTCCCAGCCTCTCTCTCATAAATGTGCCCTTCTACTTGAAAGTGCCCTCAGTAGGAGCATCTTCTCACATATCTGTTGTCTATCTTCAGCATCTTCCCAGTAAACATCAGCATTCCTGGGGAGAGTATGTGAAATGGGGACTCTGGGCTTCACTCAGTTCTGTTGAGTTGGAAGCTCAAGGGTGGGTGGAGCCAGCACTATTTGCAGAAGCTCTTCAGGGGCTTCTGGCACAGTTTGGATTGAGAACCCCTGGAGCAGAAGACTGGAGGGTGGTGGAGGGAGGGATAGTGTTGACCCTGAGAGACTCCAAGGGAGATAGCAGCCTGGTAGGGAGTGTTTGAGGACCCTGGCTGACCCTGGAAAAGCACTTTGGCCATCTGGCAGGCTCTTTTGATGCGTGCTGAGATTCCCTGATTTCATTTTTGTTGAAGTCAGGATGGTTTTTGAGGACAGGTACATCCTAAGGCTTGGGAGGAAGTGATTGGAGCCTTTGGAAATATAGGCATGTGAGATGGTCCCTGTTTCCAGAGGGGTCAGCACTGCTGTCATCAAGGCCACCTGCCCTCAGGGGCAGGTAGACTTTATCCAGAGAGCTAGGGGCATGCTTAATCCATCTACCCCTTCCCCCCTTGCCCAGAGTCTCCCTTATGGATCTCAACATCTTCCAAGAGAGGCAGTGTTAGAGGGCTTCTTCAACAAAGGCAGGAGTAACACTTCTTGGAATAGGGGACTTGGCTCATGTTCTGAGATCGGCTTTGCTGCAGCTCACCTATTGCCCATGGGGAGCCCTTTGCAGTCACTTCCCAGATCTCACTCCAGGTTCTTGTAGGACAATGTGCAGGTAGGGCCCATGCCATCTCAGGACTGGGGCAGCTGGCTGCACTTCCCAGCCATGGCCCACACCAACTGTTTGCTTCCTTGCAGCTGTCCAGATCCACATCCTGAAGGCGGACAAAGCAGGGGACTGGTGGAAGTTCACAGTGAACATCATCTCCGTGTACAAGCAGGGCACAAGTCGTATTCGCCGTGGTGACCAGAGTTTGTGGATCCGCTCACGAGACATCGCCTGCAAGTGTCCCAAAATCAAGCCCCTCAAGAAGTACCTGCTGTTGGGCAATGCCGAGGACTCGCCTGACCAGAGTGGCATCGTAGCAGACAAGAGCAGCCTGGTGATCCAGTGGCGGGACACATGGGCACGGCGGCTGCGCAAATTCCAGCAGCGGGAGAAGAAGGGCAAGTGCAAAAAAGCCTAGCGTGGAGGTAGCGCGGGCTCCAGCAGGGCGCTGGCAGAGGCCGGCAGCCTTGGACTTGGCCCGCCAGGGTTTTTCCGGGAGGGTGGGGACGGGGCGAAGCCGAAGTGGGGCGGGGCCCTCAGCGGCGCCGCCCCAGCCCCACCCTCACACCCCTGGCTGTGCTCTTATGCGCATGGCAGAAAGTACCCTGTATTGACAGGCCAGGCCCTGGAGAAATGAGGACAAGACATAGCTACCTCACGGCGCTCCTTCCAGAACAGAGATGCGCTTCCCTAGGGCTAGGTGGGGGTCGCCGTGGAGGGGTTGGGGGTCCCGAGAGACGGGAACAGAATGGCACAGTGGACCACAGTCACTGTGTTTGATGGTTATTGAAGGGGATGTGAGAACTGTGAATTTTTGGGCCTGCAGCCTGGGCAGGGGCAACCAATCTACCAGCAGACACTAGTCATGCCCCCCTCCTTTCTCCATCACCTGCTGTCTAGGAATTCCCACAGGATTCCAGACTCTGACAACAGGTCCCTATGTCAAAGGGCCAGATGACACTGGGATCAGCCAGCTTCGGTCTCCACTGCCACCTGCTGGGCTGGTCTCCTGGGTGGAGTTCACCATCTGTAAGGGAGAAGCTCCTCCTGGAGCCTGCCCTAGCCCAGTAGGGCTGGCCCAGGCTCCTGGCCCATCAGAGGGCCTAGGGCCTAAGGACCCTGAAGTCAAGCCGGGTGGTCATTGCCTCTGCTAGAGCTGCCTGTGGAAGGAGGCATTGCAAACCAAAACCTCCCAGAGAGTTTCCTTGCTGGAAACTTGGAAACAGCCCTTTTTATGACATTTTCCAGGGGAGGGGAGGGGGGAGGGTACTGGCGGGGGTTTAGGGCAATGACACTATTTGTGTAATGACATCAGCTCCCACAAGGCCTTACAGCAATGTCAACAGCTGGAAAGGGCCTGGTCAGGTCTGGAATGCCAGCAGTTGTATAGGCAGTTTGAACTAGGCTGGGGGAAGGGGCTTGCCTGAGTCAGGACAGGGTTGCTGCTCAGCGAGGCACCTGGTGTCCAAGCTGTAGGTAGGCAAGGCCAGGAATGGTCAGGTTCCTGGGGGTCCAAGGATGCTGTAACTGCTTCCTGTTGCTACCCTCACTGCTGGCTCCCATGGAAAGGGACACAGGCTCTTTTGGTTAAGAAACCCAGTCTAGCCCCCAGCTGTCTCGGTCTAGCCTGGGCAGTCTGGTCCATTCCTTTCTGCTGCCTTCTTTGTGGAGGTCCCCCAGGCCCTCTTCTATGCCTAGCCCTCTTTTCTCTTAGAGATTTAATGTCCTCACGCAGGCAGCTCCAACCTTCCCTCTGGTTTCTTCCTGGGCCCCTTTAGCCTTTCTCTGCCTCCCTGTATTCGGGCCTCTAGCCTCACGCCCCGCACACTGGATGAGAGGCCTGGCCCTCTCAGTCAGGAAATTGGTTTCATTTCCCCTGCCCATTTGGCTGCCCTGAAGGGCCATATGAGGGATGAAGCTCAGCCCCTTAGTGATGCGGCTCCCTCTGCTTCTCCATTTCTGCCCACATCACCACTGCCACTTACTGAGCACCCTCTTGGTGCCAGGCACTTTACTCATACGCTCCTGGCCTATTTCACCACAAACCCGAGAGACAGGGATTCACCCTTGTCCTCATGTTCACTGGTAAAAAGATGTGTCCACGGGCCCAAAGTCACACCAGCACACCAGGGTCATACTCAGGCCCTGACCTTAACCACAGTTGCATATCAGCTGTTAGCCGGCTTGATACACCCACAGCAGGTGAGGGTGGGGTGGGGTAGTGGTTATCGCTGAGACCCAGTAACACCTCCAGAGGAGGCATCGGGAGTGGTGGAGCATGAGGAATGGACTGCCTAGAGGAAAGCTGCAGGGTCCAAGAAGGCAGGTGAGGCCATCTGAGAGGGCCTGGAAAGGGAGCTTGGCTGCTTGGCAAGCGGGAGGAAGACTTTAGAGCTTCAGAGAGAGGCTGGCACAGAGCACACAAACCTACCCTGGCAAGGGTCATGTGGCTTCCCTGGTCCAAGCTTGAGATTGAGGACAAGGGCCACTATCCGGGACAGCCAGTGTGGTTTGTTGGGTGCCATCTGTAGCAAACAACATCCTGCCTGCCTGGCAGCCATCTTATTTCTGTACCAGCATGGCTTCTGCTCTGGACAGCTTCCACCTAGGAACCCTGGATTCCAGTCTCACCTGGTGTCCAGCGAAGCCCCTTAACTAGCCTTCCCCCACCCCCCTGCTAAGCAACAGGGACATCTGGTTAGAAATCCACCAAGGCCTCCTGCCCTGCTCTATGTGGCCTGGCTAATGGGGGTTACATTCAATAGCCAAGATGAGCCAAGTTGTGGATAAAGTCATTGCTGAGGGAGCAGAGCTTGTCGCAGCCGTCACCTCTGTTCTGGACCCGGGTCTAGCCCACCTCTCCCCTGCCTGAGAGCCAGCCTTAGGGAGGCAGCAGTTTCCTCCCCATCCTGGGCCCCACCCTAGGGAGGACGTGGAAAGGGGAAAGGAGACATTCTATATGTACAGTTAGGAAGGGGTGCAAAATGGAAGTAGGTTTTTGAGTTTGAGAGTGTATTAACAGAGTTGTGATATGTAGGTCTTTGAAGAAAACCATACCAGGTTAGTCACTTACCAGTCAAGATTCCCTAGCTGTCCCTTTGCTTTCCATTTGAGTAGTCTGGTCCCCTGTCACCAGAATGCCTCCTTTGCTGACACACAGTGGCACAAAGGTGTGGGGTAAAGGAGATAGTGTGCTCCTGGGTACACCTGTGAGCTTGGCCTCTCTGGCCAGAGCTTCTGTCCCAGAAAGCAAGGCAGGAGGCAGGACCATCAGGCTCCTTCAAATGGGAGGGAAGGTCAAATGCCTAGGGCAAAGCCTTGGGAGTCTCAAGGGTCCTCTCCGTGGGCCTTAGGGACTTTCCAGAACTCTGCCTCAGTGGTTACATACAGGCAGTGGGTATAGGCTGTCTTAGAATTGACCCTGAGCTGGAACAAGACAGAAAGGAAGAGATTCTTCGGGACTGACCTGGGAAATGGTTCCTTTAGGGTCTCAACACTTGAAGGACTCCATCCAGGGAACCTAGAGAGTGGGCAAGTTAGGCTCACTAATGGGCCGTGGGTCACAGACAGACAGACATTCCTGTGGACCAGAGCCACACCATACCCCAGGGGTATCAAAATTGTCTTTGTGGGGCCTTGCCCCTGCCAAAACCTAAGCCAGCCTCACCTCTTGTGTCAGTGGCCATCCTTCCCCTTTCCCTGATCTGGGTAAACCCCCGGCCTCCCTCCTATGTCACCGATTCTGCTCACACAGAATTGTAAATGTTTAGTTGTGACCATGACATATTGTTTGGGCCAGTGTTCCTTTCCAATGCATACTAATATATTATGGTTATTATATATGAATATATTTAATGACATGGAGAAAGTTGTGGATTTTTTTTTAAGTTTTTTTTTTTTTGTTGTTAGAGTTGTAATGGACCCAGACAGAACTTGTAACGTGGGCCCTACATGATAGAACTAAATCCAGATATCATTAAATAAACTCTTGTATACTGTTCTGCGTCCCAGCCTTTCTTGGTGGCCAGAGCCTTGGTGGTGGCATGCGGGGAGGTAGAAGGGTGGAGACTAACAGCAACTTAAGGAACATGGCCTCTTGCCCTGGGACACCCCAGCAGGACAGAATCTTGTGTGTTTTAAACAAAGAGCCCTAACTACCCAAAAAAGGCAGGAAAAGTGTAGGCCTGTTTGGAAAGTCCTAGGGGCTTGCTGGCTCTGACCGCTGTCATAACGGGCTCTCAGATGAGCCAGCCTACGCTACAATTCCAGAGTCACTGTTGGGGCAGATCCTTTTTGGTCCTGCAGGAAAAGGAAAAGGAGGTTCCTCTCACCTTGCCCTACCCTCACCACTAGATTCAGAGCCTGCAAGCCCTTTTGGACTTGTATAATTACCTCCGCTTTCTTCTATTCAAGATGAAGGAGAGAAGACAGAGGTTGATAAAACTTAAGAGATCATGCAAAAAAAAAAAAAAAAAAATCCCTGCCACTACCCTGCCCCCAGCTCATTGCTGAGGGTTAGTGCCTCGCAGGGCCTGGGTCAGTGCCAGCACCATGCAGCCACCAGGAGCTGAGCTCAGTGGTTTTGGAGAGGCTATGTTTAAACTTCCAAATGGTTGTGATTTCTTGACTGAACAACAAGCCCGCCCCCCTGGGAGGATGTGTTGCCATGGCCCGTGGCCTGGACTCTCTCCTGCACCCAGTGGTTTTGAAGGCAAGACTCACCTGGAGGCCTGGTCCAGCCCCTGAGCAATGTGGGTCTTGGGGCGCCCCTGCTTTCAAGGCATGAAAGTCTCCTGTTGTAGAGTGGGTAGGCATCTTGAGGATCAACCTCCACAGAACTAGCTCTGAGGAGCAGGGTTTCCAAGCCAGGGCAGGCAGGAACACACATGGACTCTGGTGTCCCAAACCAGCTCAGAAATGGGTCCTTGCTGAACGCCAATGCCTGGTGGTGGGTAGTTTAGGACAGGGAAGCAGTTCCTGGTTGGCTGGCCAGACTGAGGAAAGAACGAGCCTTGTCTGCAGTGTCAGGCTCCCAGGGCCAGCTGGGGCTAAGAGTTCTGTGACTGTTTGGCAGTTTGACTCTCATCTTTGGTCATTTTAAGCCAAGAGTTCAGTTTTCAAGGAGTTTTCATGATACAGCTTCTCTCTCTCTCTCTCTCTCTCTCTCTCTCTCTCTCTCTCTCTCTCTCTCTCTCTCTCTCTCTCCACAAAGCTGTCTGTGTCTGAGTGTGTTCTGACCCCCCTCACAGCTGGGCTCTGTGCTGGCAGGAAACACACTGTTGATCAGAGGCATGAGAATGGACTGAACGACTCATTTGCCCCTTAGGGCCTTTCACCTGGCTGGGGAGACAAGGCACAGACATCTGTCCAGTGCTAAGAAAACAGTATAAGCAGGGCCTCTGCTAAGCACTGGGCCAAGGTGGTGGGGAAAGCTGGAAGAAGATGGGAGGAAGCCCCAAGGAAAATGAGTAGACCTCATCAGGACCTGGGGGGCTGGTTCAGTGCAAAGACCAGAGGCCTACCAAGAAGGGATACTCATCCCATCTCTGACTCTCTAATGGACATGCCTTGAATGGGGATGCCCACCCAGAGTAGATACACCCTGTGGTCTCAGATTAAATAAAGACATATAATAACTTCCCCCAAAAAAGCAGGAGTAAAAGAACTGCAGCCAGTGAGAAATATTAAACGTGTATTTGGCTTAACTCATTGCTTTATCAGCCTGGAGGCACGGTGGGACAGCAAGGCACTCTGGATGGAGATTGGGGCTTTTAGTTGTTGGCACATAGTTGGGAGGAAGCTTGTGAAATCCTGTGGTACAGTAAGAGGATGGATACTTTGGCCTTATATTTTAAGGGGTGAGAGGATATCTACTCCAGCAGGATCCATACATTATTATGGATGTCTAATGTCATCACCTGAGGGGACAGCCATTTGGCTGGCTGCTGGCAGTTTTGACTAGTCAGTACATCTCTTGAAACTGAGGATCCCTTGGGAATTCTACGGCAGCGCTGTAGTAGAAAAGTCCCAAGGATCCAGACTCAAGGAGTTGGTGCACAACCCCAGCAGGCTGGCTGGCAGCAGGCACCAGATCAAAAAGGTGCAGGAGTTTCCATTCAGATCTGCGAAAGTGTGGTGGATGCTATGCTTTGGCACAGGCATTGCAGATCCACTGAGGAGGTTGTCTTGGGGCTGACAGCTAAGGTTCAGTACGATTATTAATAGTCATAACGCTTAAGTGGAACAAAAGTATTGGTTGTATCCAGGTATCTGGATTTCTTTATATGGCATCCAGATTTAAGGTGCATATAATTAATAATCGGTTAAGTTAAACAATTCATATGCTGTTATTTTAATAAGGTTTACTTTCATTGACAACGTCTCTGAAGAGAGGGGTGCTCTAGCTGCCTTGTCACTCTGTGTTCTGTGAGTGGTGTAAGACTTAGTCAACTAGTTCCAGAACGCTTATATCAGGCCACTGGTCTACAGACATATCGAAGCTGGGAAACCAGGCCTTGCAAACCCCACTGGCAAACGCCACTCTACGGGAGCTGTCACCAGGGTTTTGAGGCAGCAGGCTCTCTGGTGCACCCCACTCAGCTGGGTATGCTTGGCTGCTTTTGACGGAGTGGGGAAGCCATCTTTGAGGAAGACTGACTGGGGATGAGTCTCCCTGCCTGCAGTGCCCATGGCTGGGACCTCAGGTCCTCACACCAGAATCTCCCAGGCAGCATTCCCCCTACTGTACCCTGCCCATGGGTATAGAGAAGTGAAGTAACTTGTCCAGGGTCACACAATGCCCTGACTGGGCCTACAGCCCATTCAGCCAGAAGAACAGAAGCTACTGTGTGCAGACATGGGCCAGTGTCTTCCTGAAAAGGGCTTTCAGTGCAACTGAGCCGGGCCCTCGTGGCTCTGGTTCAAAGTGTCCCGCGAGTTGCCGGGGCTTCGTGCTGAGCAAGTCAAGAGGAGGTGAGAAAGTTAAACAGACTATCAATGCTGCCTCTTCTGAGCCCCAAAGTGGGGGGCTCCCAGGAGACACTGTTTGTACAGATTTGGGGTTTCCCACAAGACTGGAGGATGGAGCTCTGCAGATTCTTGGTCTTATATTGGATGATCCATTAGCAACCACCCTGCCCTGACAAATTTGTCTCAGGGCACACTGTGTCTTAAAGCCTTGGCCTGCATGCAGTCCAGCAAGGCTCCTGTCTTCCCAATCACATGGCCCTGACACAAGCGCACCCTTCTTCACCCCCAGTCTGTTCTTCACACCCTCTCTGCCAGTTGACACCTCCCGGCTTACCGTGACCCCTGACATCCTGCCAAGTCAGCTCCTAGGCCTTGGTATCCTCAGGAACTTGGGCATCGCTGGCCAAATCAGCAGCAAACTTTGCCCCTGCCTGGCTTACTCTTACAGTTCTTGTACAGCGGAGAGTGGGAGACAGGATCCTGAGCCCGCTGGACACCTGGGCTTACACTAGTGTTATAGGAAGAGTCCCCTTTTCCACCTGAGCCAAGTGGCAGGCTTCAGTACCTCACCCAGTCTTCCCAGCAGCCCTGAGGTGGGGCAAGGTGGGGCAGTGGGAGGGACTGTCACCTTTTTCTACACGAGGCCACTGGCACAGAAAGGAGACCTGTCTGTGACCACAGAGCTGCCAAGTGGCGTGGCAACCCTTGGGGCTGTCTGCAGCATGTTTCTTACTCAAGTCTTGCCTTCTCTTACTTCCTGTCGTCCTGTGGTAGAACAGGGTAAGAGCTATAAGCTGAGGTGATGTGCTCTTGAGATGAATGTTTCACTGCTGGCCTGAGAGCTCCCAGAGACCCTTTCCTCCGCCACAGAGACCTCAGGCTGTCCTGCCGGCCTGCATTCTGGTGTGAGGCAGAGCCAAACAGATGCCTACATCCCAGAACACTTGGAATCCTTGGTCTCGGGGTCCCAGGAAAGGGCGCCAGCCTAGGTGATGCTGGGGCTTTCTTCCTGGTGCCTGATTCTGTCCAGTGAAGGCTTTGGGTTATGTTTTCTTGAGGAAAGTCACAGGACCTAGCACAGGTAGGTCTACCACAGACACAGGCCTGTCTCCTCCTCACTGAAACCAATGCTATGGCAAGAGTTCTGGCATTAGCTTGAACTCCCCCTCTTTCTACTATAACAACGCAAGGCTGGCTGCCCATCTTGCTTTTTGTAGAGAGAGAGAGGAGAGAGGGCATGCTGCCCCTGCGCACACCTGTGGTCCCAGTATCTTTTGTAGTCAGTTCCGCTCTGGGTCCGTTCTCTAAAATACACATGTGCATGCCCTCATGCTGGACACACACGGCTTCAGAGGCGGTGGAGAGGCAGGCCGGGATAGCCCTGCCTGCTTTATAACCAGGCTTTCCTCTGACTGCTCCCTACCTCAAGCTCTAAGGCTGACGGCTACTTAGAAAGGTGTCAAATTTGTCTTTTGTTGCTGTTTTTTGAGATATCCTCTCTCTCTGTGAAGCCCAGACTGGCCTCAAACTCAGAAATCCACCTGCCTCTGACTCCTGAGTGCTGGGGTTAAAGGCATGTGCCTCCACACCCGGATTTTGTTTTAGGAAGGTGTCAATCTGGAAGGATGAGTTTATTATCGATACAAAATGGGAAAGGTGCGTGTCCAGATACGAAGATGGTCCAGAAACTCTTCAGAGCAGAAATAGGCAGCACTGCTGGGTGTCTAAGCTTTGTGGGAAACTACACATGGCGCTTGACAGAGAGGCTGTTGTCCATGTGGCTATGCCTTCTGTGTGGCTCTTGCCTTGCTTAGGTCCTGTTATCTGGACACCTAGAAACATGATCACCCACTTATTTGCACAAGGGCACGTGGCTCCCCCAGTGCAACCAGCCACCAAGGTCACATACTGCATATTAACACGATAGCCCTCAGGATGCCCAGCCCACAGAGGGTGACAAATCCACTGGCAGCTGTGAGGCAATGGCTATCTGAGGGACTTCTGGCTACCAACAAAACCACTGACAGAAGACAAGGGACATAACTGGGCCAGTGCTCTAGAAAGGTCTCCAGAGCTGCTCAGCTCTGTTCCCTACCCAAGCAATGTACACCAAGAGCCCGGAGCGGTGGAAAATTTATTGAGAGCAGGTGTTCTGTACCAAAAGGGTGCTGGGCTTTCATTCATCATTGGCAGGTGTCACAGCGGGTGGTCCCTTTATTGCTATCAGTTGGTTGGCCACACTGCAACGACCACAATAGCCACGAGCAGCAACAAAATCACCATGATCATCCCTGCAAAAGAGAAGCAGAACACGCCTCTTTCAGTGAGCCACACCAGAAAAAAAGCATCACCCTCTAGAAGTACGCGGAGAGGGCAGTGAGCACAGGCTCAGGCTCTGCAGGCCGGTGGGCACAGCAGACAGGGACTCCACAGAGCCACCTTGAGAGCTGTGCCAAGACTCCTGGGCTGCAAGACAGAATCCTGGGAGGGCCAGGGCCAGGGCCAGGCCTCAGCCTTCGGCTTTCCTGTGCACACCAAGCTCCGCCCTCCAGCTTTCCAATGCCTCCTAAGTGACAAGCACAGACGCTGTAGATGGTGGTCATCTTTGTTACATGGTTTAGAACCCTGAAACACTGATAGAGCAAAAGGCCTGATGTTAACAGGTCATTTCTGCCTGTGGTCTATTTTTGTGCAATGAATAGTTTATTTTTTGAGACAGGATGTCGTGTGTCCCAGGCTGATCTTGAACTCACTTTGTAGCCAAGGATAACTTTGAACTTCTGATCTTTATGCCTCCAACCTCCAAGTGTTGGCACCCAGATGTGTGTCACCACATCTGCTTTGTGTGGTGCTGGAAACTGTAAGCCAGGGTCCTTTTTTTGTTTTGTTTTGTTTTGTTTTGTTTTGGTTTGGTTTGGTTTTTCAAGATAGAATTTCCTTGTATAACAGAGCCCTGGACTTTGTAGACTCACAGAGCTCTGCCTGCCTCTGCCTCCTGTGTATTGGGATTAAAGGTGTAAGCCACCATGCCAGGGTCTTGTACATGCTCGATAACCATTGAACCAACTGAGCCACACCCTCAGGCCACTTTGACATTTCTAGTCACCCCAAAAGTGAAAGGAGGAGCCATCACATCCTTTCCTTGGTCTCTAAAGCTTACATTATTTCTTATCTGTTCCCTTGTAGAAGGGAACCCCTCTGTTGTGTTACTGGATTCTGGTTTTCAGTCTCCATTTCTTTCATCTAGGGGGCTCCTTCGTTTCTTCCTTGTAAACTCGGCTGTGTACGACAGAGTTTGCAGTGAGGAGGTGTGTGCACGTGGGTTAACATTATCATATCTTGGAGACTGGGGAGATTTTTATCTCTTCATTCACTTCTAACTGGGAAACACTCCTGCTTGCCTGACTGCTTCCTGTTGGCCAGAGTCCCACTACATAATAGTTCTTCTACAGCTCCTGACTGGAAAGCTGCTCCTAGCTGGGGTGAGAGGTTTACACCATGCAGTATCAGAAGAAAGAAAACACAATGGGCAGGAGCCAGTGGCCGGGCTGAGGGGGCTATAATGGGGCAAATTCTTGCAGCTCCAAGGCCTGGAGTTCACTTGGGAAGAGGGATGGGTTGTTTGGGAACTATGTAGACAAGTCAGAGAGGAGCATGGCCACTACAGCTTAGGAGGGCTCCTGGTGACAAGCCCTAGCTGCTCTGCTGTGGACAGCAAAGGCTTCTCCAGAGGCTGGGGTAGCCAGTGGTAGAGATGCCACAGGTCTTGAACTTTCAAGTCATGGTGATGATGGAAATGGTGGAATAAGCAGTGGAGGGAGATACAGGAAGCGCTGATTGTCAAGGCAAAAGCACCCACGGAGTCTAGTTTATAGGCACTATGGGAAGAGACCCTGAGCCCCAGCTGATTCAGAGCATTGCAACTCCTGCCTTGCTCCTGACTTGGTTGGTTCCCCACAAAGCTGGTGGAGCTGGCATTTTGGATTGTGAATTTGATCAGGTTGCCTCTTTGCTCAAAGTTCTGCAGTGACTCCAACTGAGGTCCAGACTCTACCGTAGCCTACAAGGCCTCACACGATCTGACTCACTGTCCTGCAGACCCTCTGAGCTCTAGCCCATCTGGCCTCCTTCACTTCTCCAACATGGCACACCTCTGCTTTTGTATACGCTAAACTTACTGCCTGGTGGTCTCTTTGGGGTCACTTCCTGGAGACCTCCTTGGTGACCTGCAGTCACTGGTGCTTTCTACAGCTTCACATCTCCAAGTAGAACTTAGCAACATCACTTTTGAGTGCTAGCTCTCATGTGCCTCCTCCCCTGGAAGGTCAGTGTCCACAGGAGGAACTGTGCCTTTGCATTCATTACTATATTGCAGGACTGGGTGCAGAGCTGGCATGCAGAGACACCATACACATGTAACAAATGAAGAAGCACTGGCTGGGTAGTGGTGGCACACGCCTTTAATCTCAGCACTTGGGAGGCAGAGGCAGGCGGATTTCTGAGTTCGAGGCCAGCCTGATCTACAGAGTGAGTTCCAGGACAGCCAGGGCTACACAGAGAAACCCTGTCTCAAAAAAAAAAAAAAAAAAAAAAAAAAAAAAAAAAAAAAAAGCAGCATGCTGAATATTTGGAAGGGCAAGAAGAAACAGGAAGGTACAGGAAGAGTAAGTAGTAAGTAGGGAGGAAGAAACTGGGAAAACGTGTCAAATAGAAAATTCAAAAATGGTCCAAACCAACCAACAAATATCAGAGGAGCCAAGTGTCTTAGGTTCTAGAAATTTGAAGAGGACAGGAAGTTTCAGCTGAAGGGGTGGGGCTATGAGAAAGAAATATAATGTTGCCTTTAAAGGTGCTAAATGTGTCTACCACAGAAACTGAGTCAGACACATGGCATCTCAGGAGCAGCACGATGGTGCGTGCATGCGTACACACACACACATACACACTTGTGCACACATGCATGCATGCATCCCCTCGAAGGGAAGTGTACTATCCCTCTTGACACCTTAGACAGTGAGTTGATTGCATGCGATAAAGTAGGGGCTTATCCAACGACAAAAAGGGCACTTCAACAGCAAAGAGAAATAAGACTTTTATATTTTAAATGCTTTTGGGCAAACACAAATGCGTTGAGAGGTCATTTTCAACAGTGTTAGGTAAACATAGTGCTGGGTGCACCGAGGAAGTCATTTCTAGTCTAGGTGAGAAGAAAGCCGATAAGCAAAGGCCAGCTGCGGCTTTGGAGTCCTTTGGGCCAAGAGGACTCAGCTTAGCGACCTGATCACAGCAGCTGTGTGTGATCGGTGATGACAAGCCCAGCACCCTTCTGGAGATGTCATGGAAGTATGGATCCTTTCAAAGGCACTAAAGCTCAGCCCATTTGAGGTCAAAGCTAGTCACAAGGTTGGGGCTCAGGACAAGAGGTTGTATTACTAGGCTCACTGCTCCATAATTGGCCACTCTACATTCTGTTTACAAGGAAGCAGAGGTTCTGGAAGGCTGCATGGGAGGGGATCCAGATGGGTCTGCTCTTACCTATGCTTTTAACCTCTTCCTACACCATGGGAGCCCACCCAGGGCTCCTGACAGCCAACAGAACACAGGGTTCACCAGGGATAGAGGGCCAGACTCTTTGGGACTGAAAAATTAGGATACAA
>NW_022196911.1:63381408-63407723 GCF_008632895.1 Mastomys coucha | reverse complement strand
TCATCTTCATCGTCTTCTTCTTCTTCTCCTCCTCCTCCTCCTCCTCCTCCTCCTCCTCGTGCCCTCCCTCTACTTTTTACGAAGGAAATACACCACACACACACACTTAGTAAAAATAACCAAGAACACTCACTGTCATGAACAAGGACTGGTTCTTGGCCAGTCTGCTTCCATGGGCACCTTCATTTGCTCCTGTGGCCAGAAATGGGTCTCTGGTGTATGTCACTGCAGGCTTATATAGTAAGAGTCACTGACAGGAGAGGCACTGTCACGTAACCACAGCAGGCTTGAGCTCCATCTTTCTGACATGGCCCCTGGAACAATCTGAGCCATACATACTGAATCAACTCTCAAAGACAGAAATTGGGGTGTTTTCTTTTTCCTCCTAACAGGGCTCCAGCCTCCGGGGCTCTCACCATCCTTCCCCAGTGGAGGAAATGTTTGACATTTCAGAACAAAACTGACAGTTGAACTCCTGGGAGCCTGCCAGCTCCTGAACAATGAATGCTCTGGGCCGGGCCCTGGCTCAGAACACCTGTGAGGCTCAGCTTTGGGTCGCTTCCTCTGCATTTCACTCAGCTCCTACCATGGCACTGCCGGCACCTGGCCAGACAGATGTTGGCTCCCAAGACTCAAGAGTCCCTTTCAGGGGCAGGCATGAGGTGCCAAGGGTTAGGTTACAAGGATGGGGGGAATGTCAATTTCCTTTGGCCAGTCAGTTTACCAGATGAGTACCCAACACTTGGGATATTTACAAGTCTAGCATATGGCAGCTTAAAGAGATGGAAGAAAACAAACTCCCTTTCAGATTAGGAATTAACACCACGGCTTGGGAACGGGGCGTGTTTTCTGAAGACTGTTTATCTGGATTAATGGCCCATGCTTTTTTTTTTTTTTTTTTCCAGTGAAACACTGGAAACCACTGAGTGACAGCTTGTGCTGCCAACACCCCCACCACAGCACAGAGCAGGTAACCGCCCTTAGTGTTCACTGGATAGGTGGAAAAAAAAAGAGGAAAATTTGGAGGCCAGCTTTTCTAGGGAATGGTAGCCATTTTCACAAGGGCATCCTTGTCCAGAAGTTCCTTTTATCCGGGTTTGTCATAGACAAGCCATCCTGATTCCCTGCTACTTGTTTTGAACCAAACTACACATTCTCATTGCTTGCCTTGTGTGTCACACTGTTGAAGAGTCAGGGCCAACAGGCCAACCCCACACAGCCCACCACCTGTGAGGATGAGACACGCGTGACTAACGCCTGCAGCGGGTGAGTTTCCTCTCACAGTTGTGCTGTCAAAGGTCACGTTTGCTTAAGCATTAACCAGTTGGTTCTTGCAGATCAAACATAGATTTTTGAAATATTTTATTTTAGTTTTGCAGCAGGCTCCAGAGCCAAAGGTGGGGATTGAGCAGGACAAAAGACAGAACTGGGATATTTGTTTTTAAAAGTTCATGTAAATGTCCCCTTGAATCCCATTACTAGGCAAATAAGCCAAGAAAGAAGAGGACTGTGGGCGAAGGTGAATGTGTTTGCTTTTTGCTTTTTTGGATTAACTGACAGCTGGAAAATGCAGCCTACTCTGACGCAGTCTATGCTACTTGCCTGCCCATCGTGTGGACACCACAGCTTTCCACCTCCCCACCTCACAGCTCCGCGGGCCAGCCAGCCAGACACAGGTGGGCAGGCCGGCACTTCCTGCCTCTGGTCCCATCCTTCCTAAGGGTACTCTACCTCATGGGTGTACATCTTAAGTGCCTTTCATAAAGTTTTCATTAAAACAGCAGGCAAAAGGCAAGGAGAGCCTCCCCTGAGTTTGGTTTTATTCTTGTCTGATGTGCAAACCATCGCTTTGAGCTTTCCTTTCTCTTTCACGGCTGAGGTGGGGCAGCATCCTTCTCTATCTTCAGCAGGTATGCACATTGATGTACACCCGTGTATGCGTGTGCATGTCAGAGGACAACTTTAGATGCCATTCCACAGAAGGCATCCATCTTCACTTCTTGAAACAGGCACAGGCATAGGACTTATCAGATCTGCGAGGCTGGTTGGCTTGTGAGCCTCACTGGTGAGTCCCTAAGGTTCACTTGTCCTCTGTCCCCGGTGTTTAGATTACAGGCATGCACTCCCGTTGGCTCAGGGGATTGAGCTCATGGTTCTTGTGCTTGCAAGGTTTTATCAGCTGAGCTATCCCCTCAGCCCACCCTCAGTCTATATGGAGGCCACACTCTCCACCTGCTCTTTCTACCTGCTACCTTCTTCCATTCTCGGCTAACTCCAGAGCCACAGGCTCAATGCTCAGCTTAAACATGGTGTCTCCCATTGAGGCTGCTCAGTCCCATACATCCTGCCTCTCCTGGAGACCAAGAAAACATCTTCAAGGCCACATCTATACAAGACCATGCTCAGGAAGGTTGGTCCTTTATCTTTGAGCTCTTATGTTACAGATTTCCCCCACCCACCACCCAGGTCATAGGATCTCTGAGAAAAGAGATCATGCATAATCTGATGTAATAGAGGGAAACTGGTCTTGGGACTTCAAGTTCACTACTGGGTAGCTAAGATTCCTGGGGGAATGGTCTCAACTCTGAGTTTGGTTCTACCATTTGTAAGAGGAGCCTGCCTAGCACCAGCACATCAGGTACTATGTTCTGAGGATTTGACAGGAACAAGGACATGGAGTTTCAGGAACGTAACTGGCTCTCAGTGTCTACCCACTGCCGAGAACAGTGTAGAGGAGATGCCCATGCCTGTGAATGTCCCACAAGATAGCGTACATCAGGGTAACTGCAGAGTCATGTCACTTATTCCAAAAAGCATGAGGAGCAAAGGCAGAGGAACACTAGGGTGGCATTCGGTAGAAACAGAGACCAGTTCTAACTGGGCCGGGCGGGCCATGATGATGGCGTCCAGGAAAGGTTGGAAGTTCACAGTGGAATATCTGGCAGCATCCACCTCAGTTATTAGCTGCAGGAAGGGCAGCTGTGCTAGTTGATGCCGTCTGGAGTCAAAAGGCAGGCAGAGCTCAGCCAAGTGGACGCCAGGTGAGAGAGGCTGTGAGAAGCTGAACTGTAAAAGCCTTGGAGGAAGTGGAGGTCAGAGCCAGGGCATGGGCTGAGCAGAGGTGCAGCAAGAGAAGAAGGTTAAAATAAACCGAAAGGGGACTTACTGCTAGACCCTGGGCAGTTGGGGAGGAGGGAGGTACAGGGAGGAAGCCATGCACTAGGGAGCCTGGGGGTTGTGGCTATTTGGGCATAAAGCAGAATAATACTAACACCAGGGACACTGAGAATGACAACAGGCACACAAGGAGAACAGAAGTCACACATAAGAATAATAAATAAATAAATACATTAATGCACCCATGCCTTAAATTGCAGCACTTAGGGAGTGACAGAAACGGGTGGATCTCCGTAAGTCCAAAGCCAGCCTGGTCTAAATAGTGAGTTCCAGGTCAGCCAGGGCTACCTAGCAAAACTTGTCTAAAAAGAAATGAAAAATATGTTTACAGTGCCCAAATTCTGCTACTCACACCACAGGGCAACCACTGGTGGGAAGAGCAGAGACTTGTACTCCCTGAGGGAGCCCCATGGTGGTAGCTGGCCAGCAGCAGAGCTGGCTTTGGGCAGAAGGCCCATGTCTCTGGGTGGGAGTCTTGGAGCTGGGCTCAGAAAGCTGGGGAGTCACTACAGGAGAAGGCAGGCTAGACTTAGTCATTTGGGTCCCCGGAGAGTGAAGGTGAGGGACGGTGTGGGACATGCAGGTGACAATGTGGCCCCTCAAAGGACCACACAGCAAGGCAAAAATCTGGCTAACACATAGGACCTGTGCTTGTTTGGGTTCTGACTGAAAACAGAAATGCTGGGATAAACAGTGTGTAATCTTCACCCTGCAGAGGGAAGAAGGCAGCCTCAGGCGCCCTCCTGGTCCTTCTGCCTCTGCAGGCAAACTACCCAGTCCCTCTACATGCAGCTTCCTCAGGGTAATGAGGGACACATGCACATTTCCCAGGGCTGCATGTGGTTTTGCCAGGATCTGGGATCTGGTACCCTGTTGGTGCTGATTAATGGCAACTTTACTTGCAGAACAGCATCAGCCTCCTGAAGGCATGCAGCGTGTTCCTTCCTTAGACTGGCCTTTAGAAAGGCCTGGCTACCCACGCGAGGCTGTGCTAGATTCATGCTGAGGTGACTTTTGAGAGGACAGAGGTACCCTTGCCCTCTCTTCTGGAGGCCCAGCCCCACCTGGAGCGAAGCCCTGAGTGCTGGCACCACAGTAGCCCAGCAGCGGTGCTAGGGACAGTAGGTAAAGCCCTGGCAACATGGAAAGAGAAATAGAAGGGGAGGCGACAGCAGTTCCAGAGACACATCTGGGGGCCAGAGGGAGCAGCCGCTCGCAGCAGGAAATGGGAAGCAATGAGGCCACCTGAAGTGGGGGAGGAGGAAGGAGAACTGGCCTAGAAACAGGAAATTAAAAGGAATTAAGACAGTGAAGGAGGTGGAGCAGAGGAGCTGGAGGGCAGCCTAATAACGGAAGGCAGGCTCTGGACCCAGGGCCCAGCACTTGGCTCAGCATCAGGTAGCTGTGGAACGGAGGTCTAGGCCCCAGGCCATGGACTGGCCAACAACAGAGACCCTGTGTGAGTACTCGTCTCACTGGCCAGACATTTGAGTCCCAAGAGGTAAGATTTGGTCAAGTGGTTCTACTGTGGGACAAGAGCACTGTCAAGAAGTCACACATGATGGCACATGCTCATAGTGCTAAGCCTGCACTCGGGAGGTTGAGGCGGGGGAATCATGAATTTGAGGTTATCATGGGTTATATGGGAGACTTCACTATGCATTTTTAAAGTACTACCCTAGGAAGGATTTACTCAGGAGTGTGACGTGTATCCATAATGTTCACGGAGTATGGACTATGTGCCTCACGAGGGCAGCAGGAAGCCAAGCGCAAGTGTATCCATCCCCCAAAAGAAAGCAAACTCTGAAATGATAATGTTCCCCGAAAGGGGTGAGCAAAAACTTGGCCATTATATTATAGCTGCTTCCTGCACACAGAGTGCTGAAGCTTCTAGGCCTAGGCTTCTAGGTATCTGTAGTTCTCTCCTGAGCTAAGCTTGTCTCAGCACTTGCCACGGTTCAACAGCAGAAACCAATTGCAAATAGATAATCCTTCGAATCGGCAATCAAAAGCAGCACATTAGGAGTTGTCAAGGCAATAATTTAAAGTCAGTTCGCTGGCACATCCATACTTGCTAAGAAACATCCCCTGGCCGTGTTCTACGTTACCCTTGGGAATGTGAATCTATCTGGCAGGAATTCAACTGTCTTGGAAAAGCCAGGCGGGAACCCTGTTATGGATATCTTGCTTTGGCAATTCCCTGTGGACTGAGTGTCAAAAGATTTCTGGATGGCTCCAGCCAAGCTATGGAGTTACTATAAGCAAACTCCTTCATTCGTTCTGCTTAGATCAGGCTATGCCACCTGGCCTTAATTAGGGACACCTGGCAAGATGACCCATTGTCACCCAGCAGTGGTGGAAAGTGAAACACCTGGACAGGGTCAAAGGTTATGGGATCTGAGGCGAGTCCCTGAGCTCCAGACCCCAGGGGTGGCATGTGAGAGGTGGCCTAGTGGCCTTAGCACTTCACCCTGAGCCTGCCTCTATACACACAGCTGACACAATGGTGTCCAGAAGAGGTCACCAGGTAGCTTTTGCCAGAATTCTGTGCACCGAGTGGAGCACAGCCAGGACTCAGGTTATAGTCATGGCCTCATTCAGGCAACAACAGACCCTAGACTTAGCCCTGAAGGTCCCTTAAACCTGTTTGGACAAGCCATCCCTTCTGTAAGCAACCCTAATCACCCAAATACATTTCATGGCTTTTCTTATTTTGTTTTGAATCTAAATGAACAATTTTGTCCTGCTTGTGACCACAGCCCTTCAGCAGACAGATCAGCAACAGGAGTAATTCTCTGGAAACGTCTAAGTGCAGCATGTGAGTGTTTGCTTGCTACCAGTTTAGTCTCAAGAGGGCAGCTGGGAGGTGCTGCTCCTTGGTGGCCTTGGGCTGCATCTCCTGACTCTGAAGGAGTCCAGCTCCAAATAGAAATCACTCTCACAAGCACAGTGGCGCCTTCCCCACAACAACTCCTTCTCCTTCACAGTCACATATCCTGTGACTCTGTAAGTGCTCTCTAATCAATGCCATAGATGCTGTTTGGAAAGTCAAGATGTAAAAAAAAAAAAAAAAAAAAAAGATGGGCTCCAGTTTGGGGGCGATAGGCACTTGGAGTAAATATCAGGGCATTATAGCTCAACCTCTGCAAACACAGCCAACAAGAAAATGCTGGATGGACAGAGTAATTGCTTAGATCCCTCCTTCTCCAGGACATCCAAGTATGGAGACCTCTGAGTGTCTGGTTCAGGCAGGTCCCAGGCAACTGCACGAGATCTCTGCCATTACTGTGCTTTTAGTGCAGGCCATGCCCATTAACTTCATTAGTGCTGGGATCTTTATATGCACCCTGTATATGCTATATATACCACCCACGGAACTGTTCAAGAAATACTTAAGTGAATGATAAAGGTCCTCACTGCCAACAGGGCTTGGTAGGTAAGCACTGTGGAGCTAGTCTCTAGAAGTCTGTATTCTGCACCTACAGCAATGAACAGAGCAGACCAGCAAAGCCACTGCCCTCGTGACTTGATCCTGAAAGACACAGAGAAGTTGAAGAGGCAGGTAGAGAACTCGGTGCAGTGAGGAAGTTATCAGCGAGGAAGAAAAGGAGAGCTGTTTTCTTCCTGGTGGGAATCTAGATGGTAGCTCACAGCTGTCTCCTTCCTTCAGGTTTGAGGGCCATACAGGGAGGAAATGCTAACACTTTTTGGAAATTAATCACCCAACAATGGGGTGGGGAAGCATGCTGCAGGTAGGAGGAGGGTGGCTTCCCATGTGGTGTTAGGAAACTTCCAATTTTAAATGTTAATAGCATGGAGGCTTAGAAATAACACATTACAAGAGTTTCTTGGAATGAAGGGTGATGTAATGACAACTGGAAGCAGACAGGGAACTTATTATAGAAGGCGGCAA
This sequence comes from Mastomys coucha, assembly GCF_008632895.1. Lineage (NCBI taxonomy): Eukaryota > Metazoa > Chordata > Mammalia > Rodentia > Muridae > Mastomys > Mastomys coucha. The sequence goes on along the minus strand of NW_022196911.1, from coordinate 63,400,633 downwards.
AGGGAGTGCTGGAGAGGAAGGCCTAGGCCCTGGATTCCAGCACTTTGCAGGATGGGAGTAGTCAGGAAAGGAGCTGGTCCCCTGCTTGGTCTGTGGGGGACGTGGGACCTCATATGGAGTGGGAAGTAGTATGCTTGCTGGTCCCTGTATAGCTGCTATTCATCAAGTGGCCCACTTTGAGTGTTCTATGCCTAAATGAAAACTATACTTCTTAAGTTGATGGCTGCTTTTATTAGGGGCCGTTTCACCTCATCACAGTGCTGGCAGAGAGCTGTAGAGTCCTGGCCACCAGCTGGTCTCTGAAATTGCAAGGAAGCCAGGTTGAGGTTGTAGAAGTAAGATGCAATAATAGATGCAAGATGTCACCCTGTGCTTGGAAGACCTGGGGTAAATGCGCGTCAGGGATGGTGGGGTTGCTACACCATCTCTAGAGCTCTGTCACCCTGCAGGCCCCAGCTGCCCCAGCTAGCCTCAGCATCCCTTTGCTCTAAGGTGGCATGGATTACATTTGGAACCAATGACCACAGTGGCAAGGATTCAGTGGCAAGAAAGACAACTGTTAAGGGATATGGGAGAAAAGAAAAGAAAAAAGCCAGCAAAGGAACAGCCAGGCACCTTTCACGTTAAAAGCCAAGTCTCTTCTCAAACACCTGGAACGTAAGCTGCGATATTTGTTGTGGCCATGAATCTTGGTCCCATCACAGAAGGAGAAAAGTTCAAAGGTCACTGGCTTTAAAGTGGACATCGTGAGGTAGTCTGAGCTCTCTCACCCATCATCTTCATGATATGTCATAGTATGCCACCTTCTACCTGTACAGCAATGGGAGGCCCATGACATGTACACATGTGCGTGAATGCGAGGTCTCCCTCTGTGCACCAAAGCAGCATGGGAGAGGCTTCTGGTCAGTGCTGGGTAGCCTCCCACCCTTGGGCCTGGCCATTCTCAGCAAAGCTAGGGCTGGCATCCAGGCTTTTCTTGAAAACTTTCTCTCCCTCACTCTTCCCCAGCTGTATCGTGAACACAGATTTCAAAATGTATGTTCACAAAGTCCTCCAACACTGCATGTGTATAAAAATGACTAAATAAAGAGCCTATAGACACAGGAGAATTCATATTTGGTCTGTGGGGAGTGTGATGGTTTAATCTTCATCTTCAACATGAATGGATTTAGAATCACCTAGGAAATCTGTATCCCTGAGCATTTCCAGAGATGATTAACTGTTGGGGCATAAATAGGGGAAGACCCACCCTGAAGTGGGTGGTGGCATCCTATGGGCTGTGGTCTCAGACTGAAGAAGAGGAGAAAGACAGGTGAGTGTTGGCATCCCATGTCCACCTCCTGAAATGTCCAGATGTGATGGAGCAGCCTTTGCCACCGAGCCTTCACTACCAGGATGGACTGCAGACTCTCAAACTGTGAGCCACAGTGCATCCTTCTTCCTCAAGCTGCTTTCTGTTAGTCAATCCATTGCAGCAACAGGAAAAATAACTAATAAAGAAAGGGCACGCATCTCACTGGGCCCCAAGCTTCTAATGAATCTTCTCCCTAAGATGTGGTTCACAACTTTAATGCTAAAGCTACATTGAGGAAGCTTGGCAGCAGGAACGAAATGAAGACTACACCTGGCTAACTTCCCATCAGTGGGATGAAAGCTATCAGCTTCGTGAGCTCTGTGGGACCCAGCATGGTTGGCACAATGAGAAGAAGAAGAGACATTCCAGCTGTGTTCCACATTGGCTCATGGGGAAAGGGTCCTTTACTCAGAGCAGCATTAGAGCTCAGAGGCCAGTCTAGGAAACCACAGGAGGGATAGGCCAGCCAGGCTGCAGGGCTCTCCAATGAGCGCGAGCCATGAAAATGGGCTTTTCACACTACCGAGTGAAGGAACCTGTGCGCTCACCATGGGGGACTTGTAGTGATGCACCTCCATTCACTACTATGCTCAAACATTCTTCACTACTCCAAAAGATGCCCTTTTATGAACAGCATGTCACCTGGGATCCCTAAAATTTGCTTTTCACGCAGGGTAGCTTTCTGATGATGTTGTAGCAGCAAATGCCAAGTGAAACTTCAGGGCTAGAACTAGGGACCTCCAATCGCCTTCGTGGCCTGAAACATATACCTTGGGTAAGGATCTTGAGCGGACCAGACAGTCTGCTATTGAACCTTCTAGAAACACAGACAAGATGCCAGAACCTAAGTGCTAGGACATGGTCAGTTGAAACGCTTACACAGAGATTCTGCCAGCAAGGAGGATGTAAGGCAGGAAGGCACCCTGCATCAGAGCTGGAAGGCTGGAACAGCTGTGCTCCCTAAGCAAGGAGTAGGGCTTAAGTCACTTCAGAGGGCCTGGCAAACAAGGGGGAAAGTCTCTTTCCCTCTTCTTAAGATTTTCAGTGTGGAGGGCTGCAGTTCCTGGTGGCACATGTATTGAACGTGTGAGGCCCTGAGCTTGATCCCCAACACTGGTTAAACAAATTAATAAATGAAGATATTTGGTGTGTAAGGGGCCGAAATAGGTCAGAAATGGATGGTTACAACAAAAGTCACACTGGTAAAGGACACATGACTAAGTGTTATGCCAGTACCAGGGATGTGCCTGTCACATGATATGGGGCATATACAAAGATCTGCCTTCCAAGGGCATGTTATCTGTGCCAGTAATAAAAGATATTTGAGAATGATAATTGAGGTGCTATCACCAACTCTTGCTTGTCTGCTCTTCTGGAAAGAAAGGTAGAGCAGATGATCTAGAATGTCAGCTCTGGTTGTGAAACGTTAGCTGGCTTTGTTAGATGTGACCCGTGAGTTATGTCAGGTGTCACTTCATAGGACATCCCCAGCAGAACAATCAGGTTTCCCAGGTGGCCTCCCACTCTCAATATGCCATGCTTGCCTGCACCTCTGGGCGGGGCATGGATCTTCTGAGCTCACACTGCTCAGAGCTTCTGCTCAAGGACACCCCCACCCCACCTCACTAACTCCCCACCCTCAAGAACCCCAAACAGACTTCTCCATAAGCTCACTGAATCTCAGATCTGCTTTTCCTATGACTCTATACACAGATTGTGTACAATGCAAAGTATTAACTTCATTAGGTTAACGACTGGGCTAGTGAATTACTGATTGTCACAGTTGAATTCTTTAAGGCAGCAGGCCATGCTTTGCTGTGACCGTCCTGCCTGTCACCACTTGCGCACAGAGGTCCTCTGATCCCATGCTGTGACCCTTAGTGAGAATTTTATTATTGTGTGACTTTATCACTAGGTCACTGGGTAAATACTATATAGTATATTTGCACAGACTAAACATGGGTATATCAATGCATGATTAAATCTTTGGGGACCAGGTCATACATTTGATCTTTCATTGGCTAAATGTCATTATATAGTGCATGGCTACATTCAGTCAGCATTTATTTCTTCTTTGGTTGAATGGGCAGAAGTGTGTAACTTAGACTCACTCTCTGGAATATCAGGAGTCAGAATAGACTTCAAATGACTTTCTGACTCAGTGGCAGTTACCAAACAGTACCTGGGACAGAGTAGCTGCTCAATAAACACATGCTGAATAAGTGAATGAACAGGCAGTGGAACTGTGGACAGAGAACTTACTAAGGTAATTAAGAAGTAAGGTAATTAAGAAGGGCTAAACCACTTTCCAAATGCAAAATCGGCATGTTCCACATTTGTGGCTAGCAACCCAGGTGTGAACTTGTAGGCAGGCAGAGTCTCTTCTTCCTTTCAAATCTATGACGGTGCCTAGCTTTTGGCAAAGTGTGGGGGGGGGGGGGCTGCAGGAGCCACTCACAGGTTTCCTTCTGAGATGACGTGAACTCAGCCGCTCACACCCTGTTCTGTACTGAACTGGACAGCCCCGCTTCATAGTTCACCTGTTCCATGAACCTTCTTATCATCCTTTCTTTGAAGACATTCTTGAGAAAAAGTTACTGAAAATTATCTGCAATGGGAGAGTTGGTGCTGAGGAGCTTCACTGCATGGAGTGGGGCCAGGCTCAGCAGCTTACCCAAGGTCTTGTTAGAAATGCAACTTCCGGTCATGCCTAGGAGTCTGTGTTTGAAAGATATCTCCTGGTCCTGACAACAAATGCACACTCACATGAAAGAAAAGATACTCTCCTTCCTCTGGGCACTAGACAGGAACTAGCCAGGAGGCCTAGCCAGGAGCCGTAACCAGGAAGCAGGTCACTGTGCCAGGGGCGAGGCAAGTACTGAGTCTCTATTGGCTGATGAAAAAGCCTCGTGAAAAATAGGCTATCCCAGAATGTGTCCGACACACAAACTGTCACAAGCCAACCCCCACACAATATCCCCTCAGCCTCATTTCCTCCCGAGGAGGTCTGCAGGGCCCAGAGCAACAGCTGGCAGGGCCAAAGGACTGATCCTGTTCACGATTCCAGGAAACATGTCTACCAGATTGCCAGACTTTCCATCCAGCATCAGGGAGCCTGCTCAGAGTTCCTACTCTTCTTCACAGAGGGAAGGCCTAAAAGAGGAAGGACAGAACAGGACCTGCCAAGCAGAAGAGCGCAAGATGCCTTTAGTTCCCAGCATGACAGCTGGGCCAAGGTGACCGTCATTTCTCATATCAGATTCCTCTTTTTGATAATGTTTGCATTTTTAAGCCCTGAAAGGACACTTAGAAGATTCTAACTATCCACTGGTCAGGGGAGGAGGGCCCTTCACACTCTGGTAAGGCTAGCCACCATTGCCGGCCACTCCAGAGGACACCCACAGCTAGCCTCTCATGAGAGGCCGTTGGAAGGTTCAGGCAGCCCACCACCATCAAGCCCCTGCCCAGTGAGCCGAGGCCTTCTTGAGTACTGTGGGTGAGGAGATGGGAGAGGGAGTGCCCAGTGATTTCTTCCTCATGGTCACTCCATTCTTCACGCGTATTGCCTCCCCCCAGCGCACCCCCCCCCAACAGGTCCACATTTTTGATAGTGGGATTGCAATGTATGTTCTGTCCCCTCCGGGCACTCTTTATGGGCACACTGAGACGTCCTAGGAGCAAGCTTCGCCTTTCCTCTCTTTGTGCCCCTCCTTCCTGCTGCCACGCTCTACGGGCCATTCCACGTTCTCTTTCTAAGAATGTAATAAACATTTCAGCACGAGCTTTTCAATCCACATTATTTATAATATTCTGGACATCCATTGAGCCTGGCTAGAAAGCCGAGCAATAAATCAAACTTAACAACAATAACAACCAAAAAAAAAAGAGGAAAGAAGAGGAGGGGATCGCCCTTGGTGGGACTTGAGCCTGAGATGTTCCATTACTCCACGGGTTTTGTTATGTTCGGGAAAGTGAGATGGGGAGGAGCCTGGGGTTTAGGATGATGTGGAGTCAGTAACTAGAATCCACAGACATAATCATAACTTTGTATAGGCCTCAATCGAGCTCACTTCTCAGGGGTGCCATGAGGATAAATGAGATACGTGGGAAGCACTCTGAACGCCTCAAAGAGAAGCAACTGAAGTCAGTTCTCCTTGCCGAGTCCCAAAGGTCATCTTCTCCAAACAGAGGGGGACCAAGGACCCCCCTTCCTCTCCTGGAGCTGCTGTCACTGCTCATTAATGTCCCTCTGGCTTTCAGTAAGGTTGCAGGGTGGAGGGGTCGGGTAGTGGTGAGGAGGCAAGCAGCAAGCTTAGGACAACCTGGTCCCCAGGTCTGGCTCCAGTCCCCACCCTGGAGAGGGGATTCTTCTCCCACTGCCAGGGAGGACTGTGCCAGGCCACACACAGACAGAGGGCTCACTGCCGAGGATTCTGCTCCTGCTTGGGTGGGACACGGACATAGGAAATCCAAGCCTCGTGGAGCGGGCCTGTGTTTACGTGGCTAGACCTCAGCTTGGCAGCTGCAGGGTTGTATAGTCTGCATTCTGGGACCACTCCACGGGGGTCTTCTTGTCAGTTTCCTGGATATGGGATGCTGCTTTTCTTCCATTTCTTTGGATGTGCTGAGTGTAAGATTAGAGTCGTCCGGTTACAGCCCACACACTTAACCATCTAACGCTGGTTTGGGGAAATGACAGTGACTAGTCCTTGGCCATGAGCCTCCACCTGCTTGCTGGCTAGAGGCGAGCAACCTCTAAAAGGGATCTGATGCTGGCTTTGCATTCGCTCATCACTCTACCAATGAATGTCTAGAGCGGCTAATGTGATCTACACATTTACTTAAACGAGGCTGTCAGGACCGTGGCAATGTCTTTACAATGTCTAGCAGGACACAGAACGCACCCACATCTTCATTACTCAGCCTTAAACTTGACACCTCCGTGGAGATGCCATTTCTTTTGTCCTGATAATGCCACGTCCTCCAGGCTGCAGCCTGTCTGGGCTGAGCCCTTTCCCAGGGCCTCTTGGATCCCTTTCTTTGGATTCCTACTTTCACTTGGTGTATGAGGACACCTTTCCCTCAGCCATAGCGCTCTTCCATTCTCACTTCCCATCACCTCTACTCAGAACTTGTCCAGCTGCTGGGGGGACACCATCACTGTCCTGTGACCCTGTGACCCCACCATTAGTGCCCTCTTCCTGACAATGGCAATCTACTTTTTCCTCTTACAACTTACATGCTGCCATCTCTCTGCTTAGACAGCAGGACACAATCAAGCTGTGACTTTAAAGGACTGTTGTGCTCAAATCCTGACCTTTTCCAAACAATGGGATGGCAGTGTGTAAGTGTGTGTACACAGCATGTATACAATCACTAGGAGGCTGCTCAGTGAACAATCACTTTCTTACTGGGAAAAGCTTTGTCATTTGTGTGTCATGGCATGCCCTCAGACCTCCAAACGGGACCTGTTCTGATCCAAATGCTGGCAGAAGGGCCAGACAAGGTGGCAGATGAAGGCCTGACGGTTTATACATCAAGCCATGGTGACCTGGGCATACAAAGTGAAGCTTGCCCAACCCATAGCCTAGCACATGAGGCTGAGCAGCGAACATGTAAACATGACCTCTATGAGAAACCGACCATTTGTGTGTGTGTGTGTGTGTGTGTGTGTGTGTGTGTGTGTGTGTGTGTATGTGTAAATGTGATTCTTTGGGGCTCCATCACCAAAGATTATCAAATAACACATTTAATTATAGACCTATATCTTACAGCATAAATTGTGACTAAAGAAAAAATTTCTTGGGGTAAGATTTTTGGCCATGAGCAGAGAATGGGAATTTTCCCAGCATTTCTGAAATGAGAACTTTTAGGTCACTGGTAAATAAACTTACTTGCAGTCAGGGTCACCTTCACCACCCATTCTCAGCACAGGACTCAGTTCTAAGCAGGAATTAGGATGAGCATCTCCATAACCTCAGCCAACTACAGAGTACCCTCTCTCTCTTCTAGTTAATAGCTCTGAACTGCTGGATAGAAGGACCTGGGAATGCGAGGTAAGGTCAGTGAGGACTGTGGGTGGGGACACGGCAGAGTAAAGAGAAGCCTACCAGCCTCCATCCCCTACTAATCCACTCTGTCCCAGGCAGGCAGCTGCCTAGGGAATAAACAAGGCTCAGGACAGACACCTGTCCCCAAGGAATGTGTAAGGTAGCCAGGGAGAGCAATTAGGTAAGAGGTAACAGGAAACAAGGATTCCTGAAAAGAACTAAGGCAGTGAGGTTGTCAGACCAGAGACCATGCCAGCAGGAGGGAGCAGTAAATACCCAGAGATTCCCAGAACTGAAAGAGCCTCGTGGCTGGAAAAGGCTGTGACAAAGAGAGACATCAAGGCAAATCTGGAGAGTCAGGACTAGTTTCTGCAGTACCTGGAGGCTATGAGCAGAAGCTCCATTTGGCTCCAAGTAACAGGGAAGCCTCCGGAAATCAGGCAGGTATGCCAGTATAATATTTATGTTACGTGGTTATTTGTATGGAAACTGGACAGGAGGAACCATTCAAGTCTGTGAGACCTGTCTGAGGACTATTTCAAAGGACTGCTCGAGAGTCTGACCACAGAATCTAGGCAAGCTGGAGTGGTGGCAAGCTGGAGTGGTGGCAGAAGAGATGGATATTTGAAAGCTGAATACCAGGACTTCCTTTTGGATAAGGTAGGGGATCAGGCTGGAAAAGGGAGATGCGAGCTCTATTTTAGTAACTGGGTCAGTGGCATGCTACTTACTAGGGATGTGTTGTGATGGATCTGGGATGCTACAGATATGGATATCAGATATATAGTCCAGTGGAACTCAGAAGAGGTGACAAAGAACAGAGGAGGTGGCACAGAGCAATAGGGGTGGGAGAGGAGCAGTAGCAGGAGGAACTGAGGAGAAAGTGGGGAGGGGAGGGGAGGGGAGGGGGCTTTGTGAGGACACCAAGCTTTACCAAGGTTGGCAAAGGGGACTGAAAGAAGCCTACGGCTTTGTCCACCTGGAAAGGATGCAGGCAGCAGCGGTGGCGGCAGCAGGTACTGCTATGCACCAAGTACTATGCTCATCTGCTATGCCTCATCTTTTAGTACAGCATTGCCTGGCAATGCTGGCACTACCACCAGGGTCATTGCTATGCCATCTGAAGTTCAAGAGTATTTTCTCTTTAGAGTTGGGCTTGGGATTTGAAGCCAGGTTTGATTAGCTACAAAGAGTTTATGAAAATGTTCACACTACAGATAAAGAATTAAGAAGGGGATCATGGCGGGGCCAGGTGGGACCTTTACGAGGGGATTAGGACCTGTGGGCTCTGCCTTTAAGAATGAGTTAGTAGGGCTGGGCAGTGGTGGCGCATGCCTTTAATCACAGCACTTGGGAGGCGGAAGCAGGTGGATTTCTGAGTTTGAGGCCAGCCTAGTCTAAAGATTGAGTTCCAGGATAGCCAGGGCTACACAGAGGAAACCCTGTCTTGGAAAAAAAAAGAAAGAAAGAAAGAAAGAAAGAAAGAAAGAAAGGAAGGAAGGAAGGAAGGAAGGAAGGAAGGAAGGAAGGAAGGAAAAAAAGAATGGGTTAGTAGGTTATTTGGAGATTGGATAGGTCATAGAGGCCGGCTTAGCTTTCTCTCTTAGACATACTTCTGTTTTCATGTGATGCCCTGTGCTGCCTAGGTCTCTACTGAGATCCTACTGGCAAGAGAGCTCTCAGTCTATGCAGTTCCTTAGCAGTGCCCTGTTCAGCCCCCAGAAGTATAAGCTGCTTAAACCTTTAGAAAGACTGTGTCTTAGAGAAGTTGAGTGTGTGGAACCTCTCCTTCAAGACTCTGGTGGAGCAGAGCAAGGTACAGCACAGCAGGAGTGCCGCAGGTGCAAGACGCAGAGGTGCATGTCTATCCCTGGAGCTAGATAAGGAGGCCTGAGTGTCGTCAAGATGAACATGAGCGATCGAGAGCCTCTGAAAGGTCTTAGGGAGAGTGATGGTGGAGGTGAAGAGCGGACAGAAGCAAATCTGTACTTTCCAAAGCCCCCATCCCACGGGTTTTAATGCAAGAGGAGATGGGACGGAGCAAAGTGATCCAAGTTAGGACATGGCAGGAGCAATCCGGTGGAGAGCAAGAGTGGGTAAAGGTAAGGAACAGGGAGGAAGGCAGTTTGTGAACCCCGCAGGCGCAAGGGATGAGGGATCAACAAGAACCAGCATCAGGTAAGGATGTGGAGGCTCAGCAGGGTCGAGAATGGCTTAAGAGTGAGTGGCTGGATGTCTTGCTCATGAGCATGGGTGATGAGAAAAAGAAGTGGGGCTGGAGATGACGGAAGCCCAGTTCTGGGCATCTCAGGATTGCTACGGGCAGGCTTTGACAGCACACTATTTGCTTTCCCTCTGCTGGCATTAACAGAGAACCTGATTTGAGGCAGTGAGTAACTGGTGGAAGTGCTCATGTCTCAGTTGAGGGTGTATGTAGATCTAGGCCTACTGTGAGCACCTAAGGCAGAGCCTGCTCACTCTGAGTCATCACAGAGGTACTGAAAGGGCTCAGATATGGGTCTGGCAGTGACTCCTAGAAACACCCTACTGGGCCCTCCTGCTCACTGAGGCAGATGCTGCTCTTGTCCTCCTCTCTCTGCCCTGAGACTCTCAGATGTATTTTTTGATGCAGCTACTATTTTCTTAGTGGTCTGATATCTTCTTACTGTAACTCTTCTTTCTTTGACATCTTGGGATACCTTCCTTCACTACCCAGTCTTCCAATGAAATCATATGAATTTTTCAATAGAAAAGTACATCCTCTTCACTCCCATGGCAATAACGTCATCACTCTGGTCTTAGATATCCCCAAAAGGCCTGAGTATTGAACCTTGATGCCCAGCCCAGGGCACTGCTGAGAAGTGGTGGAACCTTTAGGACGTGGGACCTGGTGGATTAGGTCACTGGAGGAGGTGCCCTTGAACAGGACACCAGGACCCCTCTCCTCTCTGCTTCCTGTTTGTCATGGGGCAAACAGTTTCAATCTACCACAGGCTCCCCACAATGATCTTCTGTCTCACTACAAGCCCCCAAACAGGGAGCCAGTCAATGATAGACTGAAACTCTTTAGAACCAGGAACCACAACAAATCCTTTCTGCTACATCAATTTTCTCAGGGAGTTTTGTCAAAGAGGCAGAGAGCTAACAGGGGCATGGGTCTTGTTGCATTTGTCACTTGTAACTATCACATCTTGTAACCTGAATACCTGCGGAAATAGGATTATGGAGATGAATCTTGGTTTTTCTCTTCCTTTACCCAACTGAAGAACTTCGTGTATCTCTCCTCCAGACAATCAATTCTCTACCAGGAAAGGCTGAGCACAATGTAGTAAGGTAAAGGAAGTTATGCAGCTATGGCAGAAGCGAGGCAGGAGGCCTTGGGATGACAGAGTCCAGGAAGCCCAACAGGTGTCTTCAAGAAGAAAAAAATGGAGTACTCACAGCTTATAGACCCAGGACAAAGGTGACCCCAGCTTACTAAAGGCCAAGAGACTCCACCATTCAAAGCTCACAGCACCATTCACAGGAAGTGTCCGTGACATCCAGAAATATCACATGTTGTGAGATGGTTAGGAACTGCTTTTATTGGGCAAGGGATGGAATTCACACATCCAGAATGCACTGGGCCTTGGGGTCCATCTCAGCACTCCGCCCCCAATGTACAGAAAGAAATTACTTTTCTCAACTGACTCTTTTCTTTTCTTTCTATGAATAGTCTACCATCTTCTATATTTAAAGTAGACTTGTCAGAGTTTTCATTTCACTAGATTAAAACAGAAACTCAGGACAAATGTTTCCTGTGACAACCTGGACGGCGTAGCTCCACAGCGGATGCAGCCATCGTTTTCCTAGGCTTAGGATAAAAGCAAGTTTAAGAACGACTCTTTCTGATGCTTGGGTGTCTATGGAGCACAGTGCTTTTTTTTTTTTTTTCCTTAAGAATTATTTTGTTACCTAAACACAAATTTATCACATTCTCTTCAGAAAAGTCTGGTGGAAACCATAGCCAGATAGTACTTGAGAATTTTTTCCTGCAGCTGGGAGCTAGTACTGGGAAAGGCAATTTTACTGCGGTGTACTTCCTCGGGAGAGGAAATGATTTTTGAGAATACTGAAGCCTTCTTTATTCTAACGCAGACGAGCAACACCTGTACACAATCTTTTGAGACAACAATAAGACTTTTCTGGGGTTTCGTGTCATGACCGTTTAATTTAATAGCTCTGAGAGTTTGGACAGGACACTAATATCCCAGTTAACTGGCATGCTCAGGGAACCGGGGATTCCAGTTAATGTAATTTTTCCATCAACTAACAGCAACCCATTTGTGCAGTGGTATTTCCTTAGCAGGGTGAGGGGACTTGGACAGCTCTTTTTAGGGGTCACAACCATATGGATTGTCTCTCAAGTTTATGTTTTTTTTTTTAAACAAACATTTTGCCCTAATAAATCTTAATTAATAAACTAATACTCAACCATGTCATAAAAAGTTTACCGATACATACAGACAATAAGGTTAAGTTTAATTCTGATAACCTTAGTTAAAGAAAACAGACCCAGGCGCAAGATAAAACATTTCCCTCCTGATACATGCAGCACCAGCAGTTCCACAGGCCAGGCACTGGGCAGCCTCTGGGAAGGGGGAGATAAACAATGCATACTTTGGGCCTCAGAAGTTTGTAGTTTACATACAGATGAAGTAGGAAGCATTGGAAGACATTTGAGATGACAGTTGTTTAAGGAATTCTTTCTTTAAAAGCATATAAAACTATTCTTGAATTTGAACAGCCTAGACAGATGAAAAATACGTGTTTAAAAAGCAGGGCTAGGCATCAAACCCAGGACCTGAGGAGTGTTGGGCTGAAGCCTAACTGTTTGCACTTCCAGCTACTAAAAAGTACTTTGTTGTGTTTTTTTTTTTTTTTTTCCCCAGACATGGCCCCACTATGTGGCCTTGGCTGGCCTGGAAGTCACTGGCTAGTCTCGAACTCACAGAGATGATCTACCTCTGTCTCCCTGCGCTGAGATGGCTTGTGCCACCACACCCAGCTAAAAATGACTCTCTGCAATAGTTGATAAGAAAATAAATGTAGAATCTTCTCTAAATCTTTTAATCGAAAGAATAATGGCTGACTTCAGACCTATACTTTAACTTACCAGAATGAGGAAGCTTTAAGAGCTTGAGAGGTGCTGTTAAACAGGGAAAAAGAACATCAAATATTCCTCACTTGACTTTGTAGGACCTAAAGATCCTACGGCTCTTCTCAGTCTCACCCCGACCCCACACTTGATTGATGGGGAAGGGCCCAGCCCATTGTGGGTGGGACCATCCCTGGGCTGGCAGTCTTGGGTCATAAATACACACGCTGAGCAAGCCATTAATGAGCAAGCATAATGAGCAAGCATGGCCTCCACATCAGTTCCTGCCTCCAGGTTCCTGCCCTGTTGGACTTCCTGCCCTGACTTTCTTCAGTGATGGACTACAATGTAGAAGTGTAAGCCAAATAAACTTTTCCTCCAACTTGCTTCACTGCAGCAGTAGTAATCCCAACTAGGACATACGCATGCCTACCAATCATGAGTTAGCGTGGAAGCTGGAGAGAAAAGGAAAAGCATGACATCCCCAGGCTCCAACACCTGGAGAATCAGGTGCAGGACAGGAATCTGCCTTCTAAATAAAGATCTTAGCAGTACAAAGTTCTCAGAAACATGCTGTTTGGTGCTGACAAACCACTAACTTCCATTTTGCATGTGTTAAATATAAACTGCAGAGAACACAGGGAAAGCAACAGAGATTTGAAGTCCTGATTTTTAAAAGGGAGAGATATCTAAGGCAATTCAACAGACCCCATGTCCCTGGACAGCACATTGTCTTTGGTGTAGTAGGTTCTGAGCTGAGGTAAAGTGGCCATTTCTCTGGGACCTCAGAGTTATGGCCAGCCCAATGCATTGCCAGGAACAAGGTACCCACACGCAGGCACATAGGGTGGCAGACTCAGAGTGGCTCTGCGGCAATTGTTGTAGTCACCTTAGTCACGCAAATGCCAAGTAGGGAAGCGTCTGGATATCACGCCTGAAAACCGGGAATGATACCATTGCATGCAGCGTCTACTGCTGCTCTTAAATGAATATACAGTTTGTGACAAATTCTGCCGAAATAAACCTGTCTCTTCACACACAGTTGCTAAGGCACTTGTGCTTAGGAAAACAAACACTTTAAAGACAAACAATACCTTCCTTTTTTTCCCCTTCCAAAGTGACGAATTTAAATACTTCTGAAAAGCTGTCATGGGCTTCTGGAGTGTTCGTGCTAAGCTCTTCACACTTGCCAGGGACTATACGGACCTTTCTGTAAAAGCCAAGTGCAGTAACCACACTGGTGAGGACTCATGTATGTATGTACACACACATACACAGAAACACATATATACATATACATGTGGCAAGGTCATAAATGCGGATGAAAATTTGCACTTAGATTCTTCCCCGTGAAGTCAGCCGTAGGCTTCACCCAAATAGATGAACTCTCAAAGCACCTTGGCCCTTGGCTGACTTGATCTGAAACCCCTGCCCATGTGGCTCACATTTGCAACTTACATATTCGGTGCAAAAACAAAGCTGTTAAAGTTAGCACAGGCGTCTTGTCCAAAAGAGAGGGAGAACGGCGTACACTCTTCCCCCTTCCCGCCACCATCCCCTACTTCCAAACACCACTGCACAGCACCTAGCTATTTTGGCTTTGGAAGCCTATCCTGTCTGCTCTGGTGGGGTGGGCAGTCAGACAAGAACGCCACCTTTAACCCATCAGACCCAGGAGTTTTAGGCATGCACAGTGTGAGCAGTTCTTTGCCATTTGGGGAAGAAAACGTGCTCTCAAAAAGATTTAGGAGGCAGGAGGTTGGCGGGAGTATTTCACCCCAACACACCCTTCAGCTTTGGTAACCTGGAAGCTTGTGGCTCCCATTCTCATCTTCAAACTTCAGACAACACTAAGCTGCCCACAGCAGCTGCAGAGGGGGAGTCTTTAAATGAAATAAGAAATGATCGCTTCAGGGTTACAAAGGCAAGAGGAAAAAGCCCTGTTAGCCGAAAGACATGGCCCCTTGGGATGGTGTGTGGTATTTCTGTCTTCATGATCACCACTGTCGGGCATGGCAAGAAGGAAGCCCTGAGCAATCCTGGAGAATCTGACTTAAAAAGAGGCTGAGGCTCAAACTGCTGCTCTTCCACTCCTCAGCCATGTGACATGGAGAGAGGCCTCACCTCCCGGAGTCTCCTTTCTTATCTGGGACAACAAAATAATACTTTCTATCCATTGAGTTATAATGGGGGAGGGAGGTGTATGTCATATGTTGACTTTCCCAAACATGGCAGCCTGCCTACCCTACAGTTACCTCTGTCTCTTCCTCAAACCCAATCTACATGAGAAGAGGAGAAACAGCATAAATCTACAAACTGAAACAGAAGGAAAAGTATAATAACCAGATACGGCAATGAACTGTGGGAAAACAGCGAGTAGAAGGATATGCAGTCAGTGACCCATGGGAGACACTGAGACCTCAATAACTCACTGAGGGTAAGGTTTGGGACTGGTACACAAGTCCCCAGGAAAGGCCCAGGGACAGGATGATGGTTGGGTTGAAAACTGAAGGTTAGGTTAAATACAGCCCAAAGAACCAGCTACCCTATGTACTCTGAATTTCACATGTGTGCGAAAATAAAAATAAAATAAAAATAGGCCAAAACAAACAAACAAACAAAAACCTCAATAACTTAACAGTAACTTTATCATACTACAACTCTCTCAGGGGCAACCAAAAAGACTTTCATTTCTTATTAGGGGTAGATCTCAAACTACAAATTGCTACAATGTATAGAAAGAAAAGTAAGGAAGTCTGTTAAGAAAAATCTGAGATTAGCTCAACTTAATAAAGTTTACTTGGGCAAAAGAAGGGTTCTAGAGCTGGAGAGTATTACTCTAGACTAAAGATGGTCCTGAATGCCCCCACCCTGCCAATGGTTTACAACCAGAAAGACAGGAAATGACATACAAAGATATACAAAGATTACTGGCTCGGAGTGGCTGGGCTTTTGCCTTATTTGGGCATGATCTGAGAGGCTTCAGCCTGGGCTCAGCTCCTGGGACTGGGTAAATCCAGTCACTTAGCTACAGGAACACATCTGTGCTAGGCTCAACCTGCTTGCTTATCAAGCTAGGTTACAGTGAGTCTGCTGTACCTTACAATCTCTTTAAGGGGCAAACCCATTGTTACGGCTGGTTTAGGACAATTTACTTTAGCTCAACATGGCTCTGTTGTTCACATTTCTGGTTAGTGGACACAGGAGTCACATTATGAACACACAGTTTCATTTCCTCCAAAGTAAGTGATATGTACCTGTCTAGTTATTCCTTTGCTGCTGTGATAAATAAGCACCATGACCAAAGGCAACTGAAGGAAGAGGGAGCTTATCTTGGTGTAGGTTCTAGAGGGACAAAAGCTCATCATGTCAGGCAGGCGTGGTGGAAGTGGGGCAAGGCTATAACCACTCAGAAGATGCCTTCAGTGACACACTTCCTCCATCAGGGCTTCACCACCTAAACCTACACAAAACAGCACCATGAACGGGATTCTAAGTGTTCAAAAGCCTGAGGCCTACGGCAGACATTTCTCCTTCAAACAATCATAATGCCTGTCCATGAAAACCTCAACAAATCTGGGAAACTGGGAACAGCAAACAGTACTAACAAATCAAGAGTGTTCTAACGAGGCTGCATTATGCTGTCCCCTGGGACACTCTCCTGCTCAGTGTCCTCCAGTGATCAGTCCTCTGTCAGAGGTGAGGGGCAGGCTCCTCACTTTATGGCCAGCTTCAAAAAATGCATTTGGCACAGCTATAAGGCACATGGAAACAAACAGTGGGAAGAGATGAGGATCCCTTTAGATCTAAAAGTAGGCTCATAAACCTCGTATGGTGACACACACCAATATCCCAACACTTAGGAAGTAAATGCAGGCGGATGGAAAATTCAGGGTCATACATGTAAATATAAGGTCAGCCTGAGCTACATGTGACACTGTAATAATAATAATAATAATAATAATAATAATAATAATAATAACAATAACAATAATAATAATAATAATAAAGTAGGGTCAACTCAAACAAACATGGTCACTAACCAAATGGGGAAGAGTTCCTGTGCATTCTGTACAGTCCTCAGAGAATTAATTATATGCTTCATTCACTTTGCTAAATATTCAATACAAAAAAAAGCTCACCTTTCTTGAAAAAGCATACCCCCCCCATTTTCCTATCAGATACTATCATTGTGTGTACGTCATATTTTGCTTTTTTGCACTGGTTTCCCAGGTCTCCATTCTTGGCACTAGATTTAATGCTCCAAGATGGCATCAGCTAAAAGATTTGATCCATTCTATTTATGTTCTCAGCCACATTTAAACATCTTCTGTCTGTCTCTCACAGCTTTGAGATTTTATATGTATACACACGTCTTTTATTATAAGCTCCCTCGAGTCTTCTTTGTAATACATAGGTTACAATTATAAATCAAATCTATCTTGGGCTAGAAGTTGGGCTGTCTTTGAGTAGCTCTGCTTTATAGGATTCTTAAGAGACTGAGGTGGGGGGAAATTTAGGCTTTGGCTAGCCCTGCAAGTCCTGATGGCCAGCCTTCATTGCTAAGTCTTGTTCTGCAGGCTAACCTCAACGAACTTATCCATTTATTTATGCTTTTGTGTATATTTTGCTGCTGTTTCCAGGGAGCAGTACTTTTTGAATCCTTCCAGCCTTGCCTTAGTTGAACTGAGGGGAAGTGGGGTTGTTTTTCTCATGTGTCTGTGTGTTTCTGCGAGTTGGATGTGGTAGTGCCAACTAAACAGAGCAGAACTAGAATTCGGGAAGAAGGCCTTTAAGCTGAGTGCAGAGGCCCAGTGAATCCAGGAGGTACAGAACTGGTCCCTGAGTGGATGGCAGTTGTCTCTCCCCATTGTGTGAATCCTTTATTCAGTCAAAGAAGGGCCACAGGATGCAGAAACCCTATAAGGTGCCTTAAAGCGGGCAATGTGAACCCTCCCAGGACCAGCCACTGCAGTTTTGGTGTTTATTGGTTGTGGAGATCCACTCCTGCAGCTTTGAGGATACCACTCCTATAGGCTGTGGTGGAAGAGAAAGCAACGGGCCCACAGAATCAACTGGGTCAGGGTTTATACACTTAGAATGCTTCACTGAGCCAGAGCATGGAATGAAATTAGAATCTGTTTATTAAATATGACTCTTCCATAACAGAAAAAGATTTTACAAAGATGGATTCCCAGCAGTCAAATTAAGGGAGCACAATCATGCACTACCCTAGCTCCTGGCTTTATTTTGAGGCCTACAACAGGGTTCCTGTTCTCACCTCCAACTGAAAAGGTCCCTTCTGCACTTGTGCACGGACCCCCTCCGCAGTACAGCTCTTAGCGCTGGTTCACCAGTCCCCGTAGAATCATCTCTCTCAACTACCTCTAACCTAGTCTAGAAATGACAGGCTTTTCCCTCTCTGACTACCCTTGGGCTAGTTTTAGAACTTATTGCTTAGTTTCTGTGTCCTAACTGTCAGAAACTGCTGCACAGATGTCACGATCTGTCTATTGCTCTCTCCAAATCCATGGCCTCACATCTGGCCAGCAAGCAGATTCACTGGAGCTCACTTGCAAAGATGGATTTGTGTAACTGAGAGAGAGGGAAGGTAAAACACCGGGAGCGTATGTAAAGGCTTCCATTGGAAGAGTGCTTGGTTAAGCAAATTTACATTCAGTTTATTAATTATGAGATTGGTTTGGTTAATCTTCATTGTCAACTAATTGCCTTTGCATTAACAACGAGACTAGGTGTTGCTGTGAGGGTGCTTCCAGATTTGACTGAAAATAGGCTTACCCTAAACGTGGGTGCACCATTCCATGGGCTAGGGTCCCAGACTGAGTAAAAAGGAAGCCATTTGAGCAGCAGCATCCATCTCTCTCTATGCTCCCTGATTGCAGATGCCACATGACCAGTAGCCTCATCCTCATGGCCTTCCCTGCCATGCTCAGCTGTATCCCCACAAACTGGAACTAAAAGAAACACTTCCTTATTCCTTGCTTTTCTTAGCTATTCTGTCGCAGCAGTGAGAAAGGTAACTAGTGCAGAATCCTGGTTCCAGAAGTGGGGTTGTCCTTGTCATAAACCTGTCCCATGGCTCTTAGGCTTCTGCAGTTAGTTTATGTGGAAAACTGTGTGTGGGGGTTTGGAGCAGTGGCTAGAGAAGCCCTAGAATGCTGTCAGCAGAGCTTGACAGCCATTCTGGTGGGAGACTGGAAGGCCAGAATGCTGAGAGAAATGCAGATAGCAGAGCCCATGAGGTTTCAGAGCCCAGAAGGATTCAGGGGCCATTCATACTACATTCTGGCAAAAATCTGGCTGTGTGCTAAAAATTTGAGTAACACTGAATTCAAAAGTAAATGACTAAATTGTTTGGCGGAGGAAATGTCAAGACAGTGTAACATCTGAGCTGTGTGTGGTGTGTTACTGTTTACTATTCCCCTCTCCCCCCTTCCCTCCCTTCCACCCCTTCTTCTTTCTCCTCTAAGTCAGTGTCTCACTTTAGCTGGCTTAAAACTCTGTGGCTCAGGCTGGGATTAAAGGCATGTGCCACGAAGCCTGACTTACTATTCTTTTTTTTTTATTACATTTTTAATAATACTATTTTTTAAAAAAAAACTTGGAGCTGGGTAAGTGGCAAAAGGGAGGAGCCCAGAATTTTACCCTCTGCTGACAGCCACC
>NW_022196911.1:63375630-63381136 GCF_008632895.1 Mastomys coucha | reverse complement strand
AGCAAACCAAAAAACAACAAGAACAAAACCCTGTTGCTTCCCCCTACCCCACCCCTGCTTGCCACTCCACCCTCTCCCACTTATTGGCCCTGGCATTCCTCTACACTGGGGCAACAGAACCTTCACAGGGCCAAGGGCCTCTCCTCCCATTGATGACCAACTTTTCACTCCTCTACTATACACATGCTGCCAGAGCAATCAGTCCCACCATGTGTACTCCTTGGTTGGTGGCTGAGTCCCTGGGAGCTCTGAGGGTACTAGTTAGTTCATATTGTTGTTTGTCCTAAGGGCTACAAACCCTTCAGCTCCTTTGGTCCTTTCTCTAGCTCCTTCATTGGAGACTTACTATTCTTAATCAGATCTATAGTGAGAGGGAACACCTATGAGAGATATGCAGCTTGGCAAGGAAAGAGAATGGGATTTAAAGGTGTGGAGAGAGCAGCTGCCATTGTTAAAGAAATCAGCTTTATCTGAGCCAGGGGGATGGCATGGGGCCAAGGTGGTGGTGAATGTGCCTGTCTGACCAGCCTGATAGCCTGAGTTCAAGCCTCAGAACCCACGTTACACAGCAAAGCACCTTACATCCCAGCACTCCTATGGCAGGCAGGCGGGAAGCACAGACAGAAGAACTGGCAGAAAGCCCATGCACACACAGGCCAGTTAGCTTGGAGTATGCAGCATACATAGTAGTAGGAACAGGGAGACCCTGCTTGAGCAAGGTGGAGGCTGAGAACTGACCCTTGAAAGTTGCCCACATGCATGTTTGGGCACATGCTTGCCTGCACCCACACGCATATGCATGCAAACAAAATTAACTTTAAAAATCATTTAAAAGATAAATTAGCTCTGTTAAAGAAGCCTGGTGCCCTAAAGATTCTACCAAGTGAAAGGTCTACTTAGTGAAAACTTAAAAAGCGAGAGCCCTAACAGAGAGCTACACTGGTGGGCCTCTTGCTGAAAACAACTGGCCAGGTTCAGCAACCGAAAAGCACAGAGGCCATGGGAGGCGCAGCAGAAAGAGGCCAGAGAATGTTCCAAGCTGGCAACAGAACTTGGCAATGTTGACCACAAAGTGTTGGTTTTGCAAGCATGCGAGTTATAGGGTCATGAATGTTTACACTAATGTTCTAGAAAGTCACTGAGGCCAGGCAATAGATGGCAGAACTGTGGGACTCCCTGCAAGCCCTGCGAGGTCACTGCATGAAGCTATGAAGGTGAGGCAGGGAGTCCGGGATGTTAGAGATGCCAGACATGGAGCAGAAGAGGTCTAAGAGAGAGGCAGCATTGACTGCAGGGAGCAGAATTGGAAAGGTGAGGCTGCATACGTCTGTTGGAATGCAGATGATGATACTACATGGCCCAGATGTCCCAGATGCCCCAGATACAAAGAGCTGCAAGGTTTGGTGGTTTCCCTCTGTGGTTCTGGTCTTGCTCTGGCATGATTTTTCTTTGCCATGCTTCCATTCCTCCCTTTTAGAATGGATAAATATTCCACTGTATACTGAAAATATGTCATTTGTTGTTTTACAGGGGCTAAGTCAGGAAAGTGTCTTGTACCTCAGAAGAAAGTCTGGATAATTTAGGGATAGCTTTTTGATAGTGTGGGCTTCTAAAGACTCCTACAGATTATCTTAAATCCATTTTAGACCCTGAGATGTCCATGAGCCTTTGAGAGCCAAAGATAGAATGTCACTATATGAAGTTGATGTGTTTGAGTGTCAGGTTGACAAGAGGTGGACTTACAAGGCTTCATTTTCATTGTCAAAGTGATAGGATTTGGAATCTCCTGTGAGACACACCTTTGGGTGTATCTGTGGGAGTGCATCCAGAGAGGTTTAACTGACAAGAGACAAGCCCACTGTGAACATGGCCAGCCATTATCCCATGGGCTAGGAACCAAGACTCAATAAAAAGGGGTCTGGGGCTGGGGCTGGAGTTGGAGGGGGGAAGCCAGATGATCACCAGCATTTGTGTCTCTGCTTTCTAACTGCAGATAAAATGTGAGCAAGAGCTTCACACTTAGGTGCCTGGGCCTTCCCTGCCACACTACACTGTAGCTCCTCAAACTGTAAGCCACAAACAAGCCCTTCCCTCTGTAAGTTCTCGTCAGGTGTTTTATTACAATGATGAGAAAACTAAGTAATACAGGTTGAAATACCAAACGGTACTTGGGAGATAAAGAGCCTACCCTCTCGCGTCTACTGGGCTGGTAAAGAAGACACAAACACTTGAATGTGGAGCATTATTCTAGAGGCTGATGTGTTACAGCCAATTTAATCCTTGTAGATCCAGTATTATGTAGCTACCATCAACATCCTTGGTATTGGGAGAGACAGAACAAAGGGATGCCCAGGGCCACATGGCTAGTACTTGAAGGGACTGGATTCCAACTTAGAAAGTCAGATGTTGATGGCTACCTTACCCTAATCCCAGGGAAACCATTTGTATCTCCACTGTTTGGAAAGCTTAGGGAAGGTCTAGAACGTTAGAGACTATGTTTTTCTTTCTTTCTTTTTTTTAAAATTATTATATTAAGAATATAGGAAAAGAGTGGCTAATTTCATAAGACAGTTCTGAAAAATTCTCCTGGACCTGATTAAGGTCCTTTGGGTACATATGTACAGAAAGGGGGCGGGAGGGATGTGAGATAGTCCGGTGATCTGACAAAAACACTGGAATAAAGAGGCATCATAACGCTCTGCAGACCATCTTCACATGCAGCATTCACTTTATCATTATAACTGAACCCTCTGCTGACCACCTTCACATACAGTAGTCACTCTGTACTTTGGAGTAACCACAGTGTCATGTTTAGCTTTTCAGTGGGTTGCAATTTGTAGTCACAGTCATATTTGTTCTCCATCTTACAGATGAGGTAAATGATAAACATTACATGTCTGGGCCCACAGGTGGACTTGGGGTTGGCTCTTCTCATAGCTCCTCTAGTACCATTCTGCTAATTTGGTTCCTGGGGTAGGGTGCTATCAAGCAGGAGTGCTGGGCTTAATAGCTGAGGGTACAGTGGATAACTGAGAAGCCCCTCCTTCTGAGCCCATGCATGTGTACACTCGAGTGACTGTGTGCAGAATTCTATGCTGGACCTACTAGCTCAGGGGGCTCTGAAACAGAACAGAATTACGGGAAGAGAAGACTCCTGCATGGAAGGAAGGTTCTTTCCCATCACGACCGCTTTGGTCGGCACTACAGCATCTGAAACTGGGCATTTTAAAAGCATTAGCAGCCTCATACACTTTAGAACAGACACCCCAAGGCCGACTGGAAACTCTGAATCGGGGACAGGGCACCTCAGTGACAAGGTATCAGGAGGAAGGGGACTTGTGCACACAGCTCTACCAAAACTCACAAAATAGAGTGCTGTCTGTGAGGCTGTGCTTGAAGACAGGTTTTTGGTTTTATTTTATTTTATTTATTCTATTTCTTTTTTTAAAAATTTTTATGAGATATTTTCTTTATTTATATGTCATATGATTTCTCCGTTCCCAGTTTCCCCTCAAAAAAAACAAAAAAAAAAAAACCCAAAAAACAAACAAACAAAAAAACAAACCAAAAACCAAAAAAAAAAAACCAACAAGAACAAACCCCTGTTGCCTCCCCCCTCCCCCTGCTTGCCACTCCACCATTTCCCACTTATTGGCCCTGACATTCCCCTACACTGGGGCACAGAACCTTCACAGGGCCAAGGGCCTCTCCTCCCATTGATGACCAACTTTTCAATCCTCTACTATATACATGCTGCCACAGCAATCAGTCCCACCATGTGTACTCCTTGGTTGGTGGTTGAGTCCCTGGGAGCTCTGAGGGTACTAGTTAGTTCATATTGTTGTTCGAAAGACAAGGGTTCTTAAGGAGGGAAAGGTAAGATGAGGTCAGAGGTTGGGGAACTAGTGCAACAGGACGGCTCTTCATAAGAAGAGACTCTTTCTTGGGAACACATAGAAAGGAAATGTCCTAGGAACATAGCAAGAAGACATCCATATGTAATTCAAGGAGACAGAACCTCACCAGAAACCAACCCTGCTGGCATCCTGGGCTTGGAGTTCTAGTTTCTGAAACTGTAGAAAACAACTTGGTTTGGTTTGGTTTGGTTTGGTTTGGGTTGGGTTGGGTTGGTTTGGTGCTGAGCTTGAGCTCAGGGCCATGGGTGTGCTAAGTCTATACTCTGGTGGAATTAAGATTCCAGCCCCCATTTCTATTGTTTCTAAACCACTCTCTCTGGCATTTTATAGGCACTCAAACAGACTAATATCTGGCCTTTATCCATCAACTCATTTTTTATTTTTAAACATATCATATTGTCTTAATTCTTTCAGAACTTCATGTATTTTCATTATATCCACCCCCCATTCTTCCCTCTAACTCCTCTAAGATCCGCCCCTCCACCTCCCAACCCTTCATAATAAAACATGGTGTCTTTTTAAAAAAATAACCTACCCAGCACTTGGGAGGCAGAGGCAGATGGTATTTCTGAGTTCAAGGCCAGCCTGGTCTACAGAGTGAGTTCCAGGACAGCCAGGGCTATATAGAGAAACACTGTCTCGAAAAACAAAACAAAACAAAACAAAAAAAACAAAAAACAAAAAAACCCTACCTGGTCCAATTTATGTATCCCATATACTCATGAGTGTGGGGCCACCCACAGAAACATGGTCAGTTGGACCTACCAGAGGTCACATACCCCCTTAAAGAAAATGGAATCTTACTCCCTGGAAACCATCAATTGTCTACAGCACCTTGGTTAGGAGTGGGGCTCAAGAGCCCATCCCTCCTCTGTACTAGAATGTTGACCTGCTTGATCCTGCACGGTATTTTGTTTGTTTGTTTGATGGCAAGTGCAGCCTCTGTGAGTTCATGAGCGCTGCCTTCTCATGGTATCCAGGAGACCCCGTCTCCCTCTAGTCCTTCAGCTATCTCTCCTATGATGCTTCCCTCACATACCATGGCCACTTGGTACATGACTTATAGAGAAGAGGTTATCTGGGAACCCATGGCACTTTCCTGACATAATTTAAAGACCAAGTCTGTCTGCTCCATTGACCTTTGTACTCCGAGAAAGAAGAGAACTCAGTTTTCTAGGCCTCAAATGGTACTTCCTGAAGCCTACAGCAAGGTGCCCAACACTCACTGCACCTCCATGATTGACAGTGGCTCATACTCGCCTTACCTGGCTGTAACTCTGAGTCTCATCTGCACTTTCTGTCTTTCTGCATAGAGCCTGGTAGTGTATGCACTGACTTTTACCAAAAGAAAGTGAATACTGCTCCCAATGCAGTTACACGGCTACAGAAATTCACCCTGAGAACTGAACACGGAAGTCTGATTTCTGTTTAATGGGATGATTCTTCATCTACTTCAAACGCCAAGTGAGCTTAACAAAAGAGACCTAAAGGAAGCAGTGGACCGAAGGTGAGAGACAGGGCAGGAGAGAGAGAGGGGGAGAGATAGGGCAGGAGAGAGAGGGGGAGAGACAGGGCAGGAGAGAGAGGGG
>NW_022196911.1:63367523-63373725 GCF_008632895.1 Mastomys coucha | reverse complement strand
TGTGTGTGTGTGTGTGTGTGTGTGTGTGAGAGAGAGAGAGAGAGAGAGAGAGAGAGAGAGAGAGGTGGAACTCTACTGTATATTAAGTAGTATGCCTACAAACAAAGCTACCTCTGTGTGGTTAACAAGGCCAGATGGGGCAGCGGCTTAGGTAAGGTTCACTTGACAATACAAAGAAGCCCTTTCTGCCCCCACGGCTCTGCCCAGCCTAGGCTGGTGTGCCTGGTGTGCCCGTCCACAGGTGTGTTACTATTTGAGTCGAGGTTATCCTCATCCTTAGTTCCTGTCCAAACTGGAGCTGTGCCTGGCTAGGAAAACCGTCTCCAGCACCTGAGCAGTAATAAATTCCTTGGAGTCCCATGCTCGTGGGCAGAGGACACCGGGCAGCTAAGAGCCCAAGGACTGGAGACAGTGGTGCAAGCGCTGGCTGGTGAAGTGGAGGGGGCAAAGCTTCCCCACTTGTGCGCTTCCTACCTGAGGCGTGGCACTGGGCCCAGGAGAGAGCTGCTAGCAGCGCAAAGAAATGAGCCCAGGGTTTCCTGGAGTGCCCTTCCAGCCACTTCCTCCTGCCAGCCACTCTTGCCTCGACTTCTTTTAACTATCTATAAGCAGATAAAGTTTAGAGACCCCGAGTGGCATGCAGCCCTGTAAACACTCCTCTGAAGGTCCAGGTCCCTCTAAGCAGTGAGGGCAGATGTGGCTGGAAGGAAGGATGCTTGAGATTTATAGTCCGTGACCGATTAGCCAGATGTGCTAACTTTACCACCTGGCTTTTCTCCTATTGATGTTCTGTGTATAGTGCTCCCACCCCCACCCCTATCATTCACTCTCCTTTTCCTGAAGAAGGTCATTTTCCTTTGCCCCGGGGACGGGACCACAGTCTGAGGGCCATCTTGGGTTCACATATGCTTCTGTCTTCACAAGGCACTGGTGACCCTCCTTCTCCAGTCGTGCACAGGCACCACGACCATTCTTCTTAGAGCCTTATCTTACTCATCGTGGTTTTCAACACACATGAGCTCCAACTATAACTGGTGCAAATGTGGTCGGGAGGAATTCTAAACATTCCCTAGCCAGAATGATAAGTCTACTACATCTGTAAAGCGATCTGCAGAGAGAATACCCCCTGTGTGGGAGGAAAAGGAGGTGCCTACCTCTGTCGCTTTTTTCTTCCTTCATTTAAGGCTGGTCACACCAGTTCTTGGCTCTGGTCAATGGAGCAGAATTAATCTAGCTCTAGATCCCCCGGCCTTCTTGGCACTCTGAATGCAATGTAAACTTGACTACACTCAGGTTGGGTTTGCCTCTATCAACCAACTTTCCCTCTCCTGCAGATGAACAAGGTGATTTTGAGCAACTGTCTGAGTCTCTAAAGCCAAGCATGACGTAAACACAAAGCATACAACATACATTTTTACCTCACCTATTTTTTTTTCTTTTACAAATTTCCACATTGAAAAATTCCAGCTGGGCAGTGGTGGCATACGCCTTTAATCCCAGCACTTGGGAGGCAGAGGCAGATGGATTTCTGAGTTCAAGGCCAGCCTGGTCTACAGAGTGAGTTCCAGGACAGCCAGGGCTATACAGAGAAACCCTGTCTCGAAAAACAAACAAACAAAAACAAACAAACAAACAAAAAACGAAAAGAAAAGAAAGAAAAATCCCCCAACAGTTTTAAGAACCGAAGAATTTTGATGTCACATATATTTCAAAGTCACTGTCCTGCCTCCCACATTCTCATTCCTTTGCAAGCACACAATGACTTTCTCAAGAATGTTCCACTTGTAAACAAAAAAATAAAACAGGAACACTACCTTTTCTTCCTGGAAGAATTTCTTTCCTCCTTTAAACTGACATTTCCTGTCTATCTCCAGAGTCCTCGTTAGTGTCTATACCAGACACCCTTGTGCCCAAGTCGCCTCTGCCCAGATTTTTCAGCATTCTTTGCTACTCCACAAATATCCACACATAAAGCCCAAGTCATCCTTTGAAAATGAGCTAAAGTTAGCTGAAGCTATTCGCCCCCTCATCCTTCCTTATGCTTCTAACTTCAGATCAGATCTCTTCTATACCTTCTTTCTGCTCTTTTCACTTTGGAAACCTTAGTTCCCCAATCCTAGGCAAGAATGACAAATTTACAATGTCTAACACCCACCTTTCGGTGGAAAGCCAGTATAGTAAGCAACGGGGGAGGTGGGGTTGTCTTCTATGTCTGTTGAAACCTCCTGCACTCTTGTATGCAGTGAGTGCTCAGAGGAGTCATATGCTGGGTCTCTGCACATCTCATTCAGGAAGTTCTCTGGGTTCTAAAAGAACAACCCATCGAGAAAACCTGAACTGTTAGGAGCTGAGATTGGAGATGAAAAAGAACCCACAATTTAAGCCTGGGTTAAATGATAAAATCACAGAGATAAAATATACAAATACAAGGGTTCCCGTTTGCTGGGCAGTTTTCTGAGATAGTTTCATTCCATGAGTCTTCCAGATGGCCTTGAGAATCATGGTGTCAAGTAGTCCTCAACTCACCTCCTGAATTAGAGTGCATGAAATGAATGCATCTGCTTGAGGTAAACCATCTCTACACGTCTGGGTTGTGTTTCTATTGTGATAAAACCCATGACCAAAAGCAGCTTGGGGAGGAAAGGGCTTATTTCATCTTACAACTCCATTATTAGTCAGGGCAGGAATATGAAGGCAGGAACTGAAGGACAGGCCATGGGGAAATGCTGCTTACTGGCTTGCTCAGCATGCTGTTTTATATCTCCGGGACCACACCCGCCCAGGGTGGCACTGCCCATGGTGAGCTGGGCTCTCCCACATCAATCTTAGATCAGGAAAATGCCCCACCAATCTGATGAGGGCATTCTCTCAGTTGAGGTGTCCTGTTCTCAAATGACTCTAGCTTGTGTCAAGTTGACAAAAAGACAAAGCAGGACATTACAGTTTGGGAACACTGTATGTAGGAAAAGTCCTACATAACTCATATATCTGTTTAGAAAAATTCATTTTTCTGCCTAGCAACTGTCACCTCAACCAAGCTGCCTTATTAAATCTGGCCATGGATGAAGCCAAACACAGCAGATCATCTCACTTGTTCCAGAGACAGACACAAGATCCCAGCCAGGGCAGAAAATCCTCACCAAGACCTTTCTCCATGCTTTACATAAGAAAAGTCTTCATGTTAAGAAAGGCTTGTGCACGGGCCATGTTCCCCACACTAAAGAGGTTAGTGGGAAGAATAAGATCATGGTAGAAATAACAGGCCACTCACTATCCCACATGATGGTATCTTTGTGGGAATTAGGAACAAGTGATAAGCATGCACACTGGATTACCATGGCAATGCATGGCACTCTCACATGTCCACCTTCCTCAGCGCATTCTCTCAGCAGCTGGACCCTGTAGCACTGGCACTTGCATTCTCACCCAGAGCCCGACCCATTCTCTCCCCACTTCTGCCAATGACAGCTGCTCCCTATCCTTTGCTTCAGATAGTATGAGCCAACCACTGAGCCATAGGTATTACTGGGTTTCCATCACAGGGAAACTACTTCTTGAGTTTTTATGGTTATCATTAATGTGACCCGCTCTTGGTGACATTCTTTCCAAGTAGTTATAGATGCTGTAATAAGAACATAATTTCCACACATTTACTTTATATCAGGCAAAAGGCCAGCCTGCCTTTTTCCTCTTTCAGTTGTTTCCCTTGACATTGCCAGTGAGGCAAATATCTACAAATAACCATTTTGGTCTCTTTTTTATATTATTTAATATTCTGCATATGGGAGAGACTTGGTTTGCCAAGTTAATGTTATGCATTAGTGATGACAGGGGACAGTCTAACTTTGTCCATGATCTAATCTTCTAATTTTTCATCATTAAACAAAGTGGAAGCATTTAGTTTGTGATAATTATTATTTAGTATGATAATTAATGCCCTTTAATTTCTAGTTTCTAAAGAACTTTTCTTTTTTCTTAAAGAATAAAGGTCTGAGCACAGACACTGAGCTCTGTTAAATGTCTCTGAGTATCTATTAAGGTGATCACAGGGCTTTTATCCACTTATTAATGGACTGAATTATGCTAATACATTTCCAAATGCTAACTTTTCTTTGCATTCTTGAAATTAATTTGGCTTTGGGCACTGTGCTTTATTCTTTTAATAGGAAACTGGATTCAATTTGCTCATATTTGATTTAGGATTTTTCTTGGGAGGATAATAAAATTCGTGGTGAGTCTGGCCTATATGGATTTGGGTGTTTATGTTACCTTGGTTGGGTTTTGATATCAGGGTTATTTTAGCTTCATGAAGTAAAATGAGAAGCTTTCTTTCAGTGTTCTGAAACATTTTATACAGTATGGAAAGTATTTTTTCCTGGAAAGTCTAAAAATTTGCACCTATAAAACTGCTCAGCAGCACAATGTTGGAGGACCATTCTTTGTCTGCGTCTCCCAGTTCTCAGTTACTGTTTTATAGTGACTTGTTAAACCGCTTTGGAAATTCATCATCTTCTAGAGCGGCATCTTCAGTGAGCATTCGCTCAGTCACAACACATCTACAAACAGTACTCCCTGCCCACGTCTTTGTTGTGCTGGCGATAGACTCACACATGCAAGAAGGCATGTGCTTGACCATCGTGCTGCCCCGCCCTCACTCCCAGTGCTCTTTGTTTTAAGCTCACCTCCCTTATTTTTAACACAGCACTATTTTTCTTTATGGTATGTGACACAATTCACTTAATTATCTTTTTAGGTCTTGCATATAGCTTTGTATACGTGAAAAAGCCCCTTCCTCTGCTCCTGAGCTTGGTCTCATCTGGTCCTTTCACTGGAGCCCCCGGGTCATCTACCTCAGTTTCGGTGGCTTGTGTTTTTCTGTTCCTCGCACAGTTTGAATTCCTAACTGTGCTTAAAGGTCATCCTCCTTGAAGAGCTTCCCAGACTGAGGACGGCACCATTTACATTTGCTTTGTTGTAAAGTCTCATTTGCTCTGACAGCAATCTCCAAACAACAAAAACAGGGAGTAGTGGTACTGGTCCTCAGCGGCCGCAGCAGAACCTTCTACCTCCCTGCTGGTACTCTGAACCTCTTGGCCCTCATTAATAGAGCCGGCAAGGGTACTTTGTGTGCTTCAATGGCATCTGTTGAGATGTTTGAATTTATACGTCTGCTTTAAGGAGTTTATTCTTAGCTACCTAACTCGATCCTGAAAATCTGGTGCTAGGAGATTACTTAACAAAGAGTTTTCTATTAAAAAACTGTCATAGGGACTGGGAGAAGATGTGGGGGATGGGGGTGGGGCTCAATGATGGAGTGCTTGCCTAGCAACTGGGACTTCCTTTTGTTCAATCCTCATTATATATATATATATATATATATACACACACACACATATATATATATATATAAAACAAGACTGGGGCCAGCGAGATGGTCAATGAGTAAAGGTACTGATAGCAAGCCTGGTGACCTGACGTCCCACAGCTGGGCCCACATGCTAGAAGGAAAGAACGGATTCCTAGAGATTGTTCTCTGACCTCCACATGCATGACACGGCATGTGCACACACAGAGTAAGTACAAAATAAGTGTTAAAAATAATTCTAAAAAATAATTACAACTCAGGGATAATTATAACTCATTTAGAGATGTGTCAGTCTTTAAAGTAAGCATACAGGGGTAGTTTGTTGGCCTCCAGCAAGTCATCACTGGAGAGGCACACTCACCCAGGAACTGGAATATTTGTGAGCTGAGATGAACAGTAACAGGAAAAGCAAGGAAACCATGACCTTGCTGGGTTGGGAAAACAAACTATTACTGTCCTTCCAAAGGTAGCCAATGAGATTGGGAGGCTCAGAGTAGCCAATGAGACCAGGAGGCTTAGAGCCCTCCCAAAGCCTCCCAGGAAGCCAGAGGAAGAGGCTTGTCCAGGCCCCTTCTACATCTACTGTTACTTTTTAAATGGAGAAGGCCTTATGCGTATAGGCAGCAGAGAGAAAAGGCTAGGATCCTCCACAGAAACAGTATGGCTGTGGGTACCTACCGGCACATTATATAGAAGTCTTATATACTTTACTGTGTTTTTGTAAATGACATTTACTAATTGGGGCAGACAACTTGCAGGAATTGGTTCTCTCCTTCCATTCCATGAGCTCCAAGGGTCATCAGGCTTGGCAGGTGACTTACCTGCTGAGCCATCTCC
>NW_022196911.1:63357523-63362523 GCF_008632895.1 Mastomys coucha | reverse complement strand
TGTCTCCTCCACGGACTATTCCCTGGCGTGGTTGGTTGGTTCACTTCCTGCCTGAGTGAGAGTGACCATCACAGAGGATAAGGCAGTCTCTGGAGCAAGAGCATTGGACTGTTTTTTCTCTCCCCTTCCCCTCTCAGCCCTGGACCACTCCAGAATACATATCATGGTGCTCACTAGCCTAGGCTAGTCAAATTGGCAATCCACCTGCCTTATATTCCTAAGGGCAGTGATTAGAGCTTTGTGCCACCATGCCTCTATAGTAATAAGCTTTAAAAAATACTAGGTTTTTTTCCCCTGGAAAAATTGCCTTGGGGTTATAATGTAACCTGCTCCCCCACTTTATAAAATTTCAGTAAAGGCTATGACATCAGAACTCTTTCGGCTCGCTTTATTATGTGCAGAACACGCGTCTGGTTTGGGAGGAGAGTGTGCTATGATGTGACTTGCAGAGATGAATAGTAAGAGAGATACTACTGTGAGTCATGGCTTCTTTATATTCGGTTGACAATGTGGGGATACCTCCATGTCTGCAGATAAGTGGGCTAGACAGGCTAAGGAACTTACTCAAGGTCTCAGCACCAGGGTTGAGGGTTCTTCTACAGAAAATCCAACATCTCAACATTATTCTAAGGGGCTGGAGAGATGACTCAGCGGTTACGGGCACTGACTGCTCTTCCAGAGAACCTAACTTCAATTCCCAGCAACCATATGACAGCTCACAGCTATCTGTAATTCCAGTTCCAGGGAATCCAAAAGATACACATGCAGGCAAAACACCAATGCACGTAAAATACATAAAATAAAAATAAAGCATTAAAATATATTAAAAATAGTATTCTACATTGGTCTTGGAGTACAGCAGAGAAAAAAATTACATCTCAAATTGCTACACTTTATTTGTAAGAGTATGAGTTGCTAGATATATGAGAATTTGTGCTGTGATTGGTGGTGCTAGGACTTGAACCCAGGGCTGTCCAGGTAAGCACTCTGCCCTATCCTATCTCCCAGCCCAAGAATTTATATTTTAAAAGAAGAGGAATCAGTAGGTTAACATCTGAGAAGCTTAACAACAACAACAACAACAACAACAAAAACAAAAAAAAAATCTGAGAAGCTTAAATATCCTTAGCCATTTGGACCATTTCTTTAACAGTAAACAATACTGCAGTGTATTTTACAATAGTATTGAGATACAAGTCAGGATAATATGGGAGAGAGAAAAACAACTTTACTTAAAAAATATTTGGTGGTTATTTTAATGGAATATTGCTTTAAGAAGCTAAAAAATATAGTATTAATAGTGAGATACTAATTTGATTTTTAGCTAATAGGGAAATAGCTTTAATATCTATATAATTAGCACACAAATGTTTTGGCATGTCTATTTTTTTTTTTTTTTTTTTTTTTTTTTTTTTTTTTTTATATTTTTTGAGACAGGGTTTCTCTGTTTAGCCCTGGCTGTCCTGGAACTCACTCTGTAGACCAGGCTGGCCTCGAACTCAGAGATCCGCCTGCCTCTGCCTCCCAAGTGCTGGGATTAAAGGCGTGCGCCACCACCGCCCGGCTTGGCATGTCTATTTTAATTCTAATTAAAAGCAACCAAAAAATACAGATGATTTGAAAATCAGCTCAAGCACTCATTTTGTGACTTTGGACAATTGACAGCTTGTTGTGCTTCAGTTTTTTTCATCTCTAAATTGTAGACCTTCCAAATCTCACTGGACTGTTGCAAGAATTCACTGGGTTAATATGGTGCCTTATATACACTGGTTGTTTTATAAAAGTTAGCCATTAGTATATTCTTTAATTATGGAGAGAAACCCATACCAGTATGGGACACTGGGAGGCATTCTAAGGGACAAGAAGCACATGGGTAAGTTGGAAGGATGGGGGAGCTGGGAGCTCAGAGAATGGGGCTGAAGTGAGCACTCACTAAGTAGGCTCACGTGGAAGGCAGGCCCACCCTGCTGGCATGACAGTTATAATCACCTGAGTTTAAGGACAGACATGAGTGAAGTGGGAAAGCGGGATGACAGGTTCGAGGGAGGAAGTTTTAGTTATGAGTGGGACAATTCCAGAAATTCTAATGCAGGTTGGACGTAGCTATGGTGCTGGAGAAACTACAGCCTCCAGGGTTGGGTACATCATCCATCTCAGATTGCGCAAGTCCAGATTGGCGGAAGGAAAACAGGAAGAAGTGGTCATCATGAATGAGTGTCAAAATCCGAAGGAAAGACAGAATCGGAAAATCAAACACTCATCAGTTAGGTTGGGTTTTTTTGTTTGTTTGTTTTTTAAGCTAAAGATGACAGTGTCCACTCTAGCTTACTAAATGGATAAAGGGTAAAACAATCTCAGGATAATCAGAAAACTGAGTTTAGAGAACAAACATTAGGAAGGACAGAGCCAGAACCATTCTGGCAGATCGTACTGTCCCAGCTGCTTGAGAGGTTCCACAAGACAAGGATTAGATGCCCAAGTCTTCCGTGTGCTGCCCGGAGACAGCCAAGCACTTCCATTGCCAGCCTCCAGAATCTCTGAGCCCTGTGCACAGAACATACTCTACTCTGCTCACATCTAGAAACCAGGTCACCTGTGGAACTCTTCTGACAAGTCAAAAGAAATGGACCTTCTTCTCAGTGTACTAACCTCCATAGTTCAGTAGGGAAAATGGAGGAGTCAGAGTGGGTAGTGAGGGGCCAATCAGATCAGCTGCTGGAAACAGTAGCATGGGACACCATGGGGAAGAGGAGGAAAACTCTACAAGGGAGCTCTTTCAGCATTCCCTTACATCAGCATTCCCTTACATCAGCATTCCCTTACACCACTGATCTGATTTTTGTCTTGCAGAAATTATTTATACACCTGAATAATTTCTCAGCTGACCTAAGGTTGAGGCAGGACATCTATCTGAATGACTTCTGTGTCCTTCCTAGAAACCAGAAAGCATCTTGAACTCTGGTGAAGAATGAAGAACAAATTATTCTCCCATTGGCCCATTTGGTGATTTCTGTCATTTTTGTGAGACTTTTCTCACAAAAACTGCCAAGTGGTTAGCCAAACTCTTTGCAGTTTCTTTAACATACAGACAGAACCTCTAAACTCACTGTGTTGAGCCCCGCTCTTCTTATATATGAGTTTCTAGTAGATTGTGATACTAAGAACATATCTTTTGTAGACATATAAGCTCTGTAATGCCTGTTGAAGAACATACTCTGAAAATGCTTGTTGCTGAAGCCAGATGTTATTTGGGACATGTGGGCAGGCCCTGTACTGTGTTACTGACTCTGTGACTAATAACAGGAAATACACTATTTGGTCTTCATCCAGTCTGTTGGCAGTTGTTCCTGACCCCCCTGGAATCTCCACCGTGATGTCTTCTACGGGCTTATGATGACTGGTAGCTGGGTCCTCTTGGATGTCCCTGAGATGGCAGATGCTTGCCAGGGACATTGAGCACCTTGGTTAGCAGGACAGGACTTTCAGGCCTACCCACAACTTCAGGAGGTAATAGAGGTTGAAAACTGAGTTGATCATCTATGGTCAATGCTTTAATCGTGCCTACACAGTGAAGGTTCCATAAAAATCCAAAGGACAAATCGTGGGGAGCTTTGGGCTGTGGGTTCTGAGCTCTCAGAAGTGCTGGAGGTAGCTGGTGGGAGAGGGCGTAGAAGAGCACAGACATGCAGCCCACAGCAGTGTAATTTCAGAAGTGAAATGGTCTTGTGGACTAAAGCCTTATATGGGGCTGTGACTCTCACGCCAGGTAAATGGCATCAGAAGTGAATTAAATTGTATGACACTCAATTGGTCTCAAGTGGAGAACTGATTTGTGGAGAAACCCCAAATATGTCTGGGGGGCAGAAGTGAATTATTGAGCATAAGGAAACTGCAGCAGGAGAAAACGAGTGGTTTCTTTCCTAATCTCAAACTCAAAGGATGTGGTCTAGGGTTCTGTACATTTGCCTCTCCTATAAGATGAGCAGGGAGAGCAGACATTAGGTCATATGTAGTCTGGAAATGTTTAAGGGGCGATAAACAGAAAGAGGGCATGAAAGCGCCAGAGCTCTGTAACAGCAGAGAAAACCGAAGAGGAATCAGCGAGAGAAAGCATACCACACAATTTCCAGAGGGTGAATAGGGTGACTGCTAACACTAAGGCAGAGCTGAGACAGGAGCACAAGCCTGTGGAGCACAGGACAGCGGACAGCAGGAGTGAGGGCAAGATCAAGAGTCACTGAAGATCTCCACAGATCTACGAGCCTACTCGTTGAACACCAGGCACCCCATGTTTCCCTTTCACCAAGAGCTGCACAGTCTCTGAAGAGACTGAGTGGTTCTGGGCCTCGGAGCTGCTGATATGGGTATCAAGTGTTGTCTTAGAGTACAGTCTTCCATGGAGAGGATTGCAAGGATGGAAGTCTGGCCTGTCACCCAGATCTGTGCAGTTAAAGAGCTTCTCTGTGAGCTTTTCAACTTCCACAGAACTTGCAGAGTCTGTAGCATGAAATAAGACCCAAAGAAACAGGGAAGACTCGTTCTAGAGGTACAGAAATGATTCTGACAACAGGATGAAAACCTGAAAACCAGATAACAATCACTAGTTAGTACTCTTTGGGATTTATTTATTTAGTGTTTAATATGTATATGTACTGTATGTATGTTTAGGATAATGGTAACCCAACCCAGGTCCTTTGCAAGATCAATAAATGCTCCTAACTGCTGAACCATCTCTGTAGCCCACAACCAAGTAGTATCTTGAAAAACATATGTAAAAAAAAAACTATGCCTATAAAATAATGATTCTACTAAAATAGAACCCCTGTAGCTGGGTGTATAGGTCCTTGGTAGAAAACATGCTTAGTATATGTGAAGTCCTAGGCTCAGTCTTCCCAAATTAAACTAAAACAGACAAGAAGTATTAGGAGGATATCTGATATGAGAGTGAAAGGTTCTTTTCTGGTGTGTAAGAATTTGTAAGGTTCACCACTCTAACACAC
>NW_022196911.1:63357039-63357513 GCF_008632895.1 Mastomys coucha | reverse complement strand
AGAACATATTTCAATAAAATAAGGATTTAAAAAATTGCAAAAAGATATGGGATCAGAGAAATAGAACACACATACAGAGAATAACAGTGGCTAGAAACACCAGATATCTCTGAAAGATGAGCAGAGTAGGATATACTTTGGATTGGAAGAGAGGTTTTTAACAACTGTAGGAAAACTGCAAACAGACAGCGGACAACAAACTCAGGCACACACTCAGCACGTGCACAGAGGGGAAATCTTTCCTGTGGGAATCCACAATGCACTGAGACTGCCGCAATTGCTTCAGCTGACAAGTGACACACTTGGAGTCACCTGGGAAGAGGGACCCCAATGAAGAACTGCCCAGGCCAGATTGGTTTGTGGCCATGGCAGTGAAACATTTTCTTTTTTAAAAAAATATTTTCTGGCCGGGCGGTGGTGGCGCACGCCTTTAATCCCAGCACTTGGCAGGCAGAGGCAGGCGGATTTCTGAGT
>NW_022196911.1:63327607-63356863 GCF_008632895.1 Mastomys coucha | reverse complement strand
AAAAAAAAAAAAAAATTTTCTGTGACCTTCACAACTCCTCCTAAAGTTACCTTTGATCATAATCTTTATCTCAGCAACAAAAAAGCAAACTAGGATACAAACCAAACTAACACGAATGGATTCTCAATATCTGAAAAGTCAAAACTATGTAAGATAGAAAACAATGGTAAGATACCACTCGATTCCACTGAAAACAGTATTTAGTCATAATCCCATCCAGAAGAGAGAAGAGAACTGAAGGTGTGAAGACCTAGGTGTCCAGGAAAACCATAAACAAAGAAACCCTCAATTCAGAAAAATTGCAAGACAAAACAAAGGCAACTGAAAACTCTGGGAAATACAAAAGACAATATGTAATTATTTGGTATGAAAAGTTAACAAGCAAACTGTAATGTTAGATCAGAATTTTTTTTGTTTTTTGTTTTTTTGTTTTTTGAGACAGGGTTTCTCTGTGTAGCCCTGGCTGTCCTAGAACTCACTCTGTAGACCAGGCTGGCCTCGAACTCAGAAATCCACCTACCTCTGCCTCCCAAGTGCTGGAATCAAGTTAAAATATGACATGATTTCAAGGAAAGACAAGAGATTTAAGATTTAAGACGGGGCAGGCAGAAATACAACCATGGCTCATTTCTTGGCTCTTCAGAGTATGATACCATACAGACACACCATGGAAGCTGCTTCAATAAGCTTTCAACTTCTGGAACCAACACAGTGCAAAAATCTTAATTACGGACAAAATGGAACACAACCCATCCAGAGCTGACAGAAGCAAATGGCAGAGAGATGACAGAAAGAAGAAAGGCAGGCACTGCCCACAACCAAGGCAACTGGAAGCAGACTTTAGGTACCACTGTAGCCACAGAATAAAAAGACTGATGGAAAGAGGAGAGGAACCGTGTGCTAGGCCAGTCAATCAGCAGGTACTGTAAGAAGCTGAGCACTATCAATAAAAGCCCAGCCTACCCCAGCCTCTGTATCTAAGGGTTCAACATGTGGGGGTCAAAGACTGAAAATATTTGGGGACATTACTATAAACATATTCTGCAGGACTTTTTTCCTTGTCAGCATTCTTTAGACGAAACAATGTTACACAGTATCTACGTTGGCGTAGTAAGTAATTTAGAATGATTTAAAGCACACAGGGAGATGGACTACTAGGGTTTATGCAAATACTATGCCACCTTATAAAGGGGGCTTGAGATTTCCAGCTCTGAGTATCTGTGAGGGGGAGGGGGTCCTAGAGCGAATATTGTATGTTATCTAGTAGTTATATTCAAGTGCCCCCTAGAAAGAGAACTGTGGGCCAGTGAGATGGCTCAGCAAATTACAGTGCTTGCTGCCAAGCATGATGTCCTGAGTTTGATTCTCAAGACCCACATGATCAAAGAAGAGAACCAATTTCCATAAGTTGTCCTCAGATCTCCACACTTATTCCATGATGCAAGTGTACACACTTGTGGGGTGGGGTGGGGTTTGTGTGTGTGTGTGTGTGTGTGTGTGTGTGTGTGTGTATGTAGTAGAAAGTCAAAAACTAAAATGACTGGGGGGTGGGTTAAGCAATAAGGAGGAAGCTCCATCAGATTGTGGCCCTGTTGACTGCCTTGTATTTATCTCAGAAATTCCAAGTCAACAGCAACAACTATGTTCAAATCTACATATAGAATATGTCTCCCCTGTAGGAAGTCCTCCCTTGCCTAGTATGGTGGTGCTAATCCCAGGACTAGGGAGGCAGAGACAGGAGAATCTCTCTGAGTTGAGGCCAACCTTATCTACACAGCAAGATCCAGGCAGGCAAGGGCTACACACTAAGACCCCATCTCAATAAACAAAACAGGAGTAGGAAAGTAGACTGGCTAGCTTCCTCTACCCTTCAAAACTGCATTCAGGTGTTAATTATTTTCAAAGATTTTTAAAAACTAAAATTCCGTTCTGGAA
This sequence comes from Mastomys coucha, assembly GCF_008632895.1. Lineage (NCBI taxonomy): Eukaryota > Metazoa > Chordata > Mammalia > Rodentia > Muridae > Mastomys > Mastomys coucha. Next base: position 63,354,928 of record NW_022196911.1, on the reverse strand, counting down.
TCTGAACTTCTGGCCTCATGGTCATGAAAAGGTGAAGCACTGATATATTATATATGGTGTCTTTTTCCTTCAGTATAGTTACAATCCTTGGGTGACCCAGACATGAGCCAGCAGCACCCAGGCACTAGTGGAGGCCTAAGATGGCATCCCCAGAGGGCACGAGGTAAAGGATGTGGGAAGTACAAATGATGGGTTATGGGTCATCTTAGGGAAAAATCTCCCCCAGGCTCACAGCCGGAATAACCCTGGGCCTTACCGGACTTCCATGGCCCTGCTGGACAGAATAAGTAAAATGTCTTCTATTTTCCTTTTGAAAGCACTAGGAACAGCTCAAGGATTTGCAGAACGGAATGAAAGAAGAGCTGTCATTGAGTTCCTTAGGACTCACAGCTTGAAAGGAGAGAGGAGGCCCACAGGGGGCCTGAGGACCAAGCCCAGCAGGGGAGACTGAGCACTTCCCCAGCCCAGGGGGTGGGACCAGAGCTCTTAAAGCCACAGATCTCCTCTGTGGGCACAGAGGCCCTCACAGCAGGGATCCATTCACACCAGTCACCCTTGGAGACTGCTATTTATGCTAAAGAAATTTATCCCACTCCATTGTCTGCCTCTTGTCCAGAGTTCTCTTGGATCCCTTGTTTACGGCCTTAGTCCTATATTGTGAGCAGTGCAATGGACAGGCCATTTGAGAGGGCAGGGATGGCTAATGATGGGTCTGTTAGCTCTGAGTCAGCCTTGCCTTTGTGAACCAAACCCAATTTGGGTGCATTTGCTTAAAAAAAAAAAAGCAAAAACCTCATTTGAGGCTGAAGAACTGTTTAAACAGGTTGTGGTCCGTTCCTCTCATGGGGGAAAGGACACCAGGGAAACCCACAATCTTTGCAGTATTTATGCTCCCATTCTTTCGGTGGCAGAAATACACAGATCGCCCTTCTAGGTGTAGGCACAAACATGGTAGCTCCTTAAGGTTAGCAAGATCTTGGAAGCCCAGGGGGCTTCTAGTCACCAGAGGCATGCTAAGTTTTATCTTATAAAAACTGTATAGGGAAGCCCCTTCTGAAAAGTTTCCTTTTGAGGAGGAATTTAAACATATGGCACTGCTTTCCTGAATTCTGTGAACCAAACCCTTATAAATCCTTTGAGTTGACAGATCAATTATTCCTGCTAACAGCTAATGAACAATAACCCTTGGAAATTTCCTCCTTCCCTGGGCTTAAAACAGGAAAAAAAAATTAAAAACCTTAGAGAGGGGAAAATCAATTAAAGGCTACGGAGCAATAAAAAACAATTAAATTCATTACAGTTTTTTAGAAGAGCTATACTTTCTTCAAGAGCTATGATTTTTACATTAAAAACACATCAAATAACCCTGTACTTAATAACTATGATAAATGTTCCTAAATATGCTGTAATTTCATATCGAATCCCATCAAAGGGAGGGAAGTAAGAAATGCAGGGGCGGGGAGCTCAGACAAGGTCTGCAGAGGCTCTAAGGTTCTCAGGGGTGCTGGAGAAGGCAGAGAAGTGGAAACTTGCAGAGAGCAAGCTCCTCCAGGATACACTCTCCTGCGACACAGAGCAGAAGCCTTGATGATTCCTTCCGCTGATGAAAAGGAGTCTGGTGGTAGGCAGTAGTGGATGCTATAGACTGGGTATCCAGCGTGAGTGAATGGGACACTGAGAGTCGGGATGGCAGAAATAGGTCTAGCGTAATGGGAGAGAATGCAAGTCTCAGTGGGGCACAGGGCATGTGGCATGTGCTATGGATATAATATTGTAGCCAAACAATGAAGAGAACACTGAGACCCTGGGCAGAAAATGTAAGTACTGGGTGCTTCCTTTCTAACTGGGGGAGCCGGAGCATGGCAGTGGCCCAGCCTTGACCACCGCTGCCCTCGACTAGTTCTTAATGGTGCATTCTAATTGCATCTGCTTTCTGCATCCTTAACAGCTCTGGAGGTAGATGCCCAGAGAGGGTTATATACATGCAGGGGGCACCACAGACCTCTCCACTCTATGCTCCTGGTGTATAGTGTAATAGGACTTGAGAGTTGGGAGCACTAGTTTGGAGTCATAGCTCCAGTGCTTAATGGTCTGTGCTGCTTTAACTGGTGGCCAGGGATAACTATAACTATAACTATAACTATAACTATAACTATAACTATAACTATAACTAACCCCAGGTCTCAAGTAGGAAACATAATGAAATAATCCTGAAGCACCAACCTGCTTAGTATGGGCATATAAAACTGTACACCAACTGTGGACTAATACGATCCTGGATCATGGACTAGCCTCATAGGTGGTGACCTCTGAAAGCACACAGGTTCCCACCATAAGGAGGATCCCAAGATGGAGCTGCCATATTGACACTACTAACACTTTCTGAATCACGGGCATTTTTACTTTGAACTGGGTCCTAGACAGACAGAAGTGTTGTTCAATGAGAGGGGACCGGGAAGGAGCCATCCGTGTATGACAAATGACTCCCAGGGGAGCTGCCAGTCTACAGTGGACACATAGGTAGCTTTTCCAGTTGCTCAGTGTCAGAGCCCAGTTTTCCCATGTGTGGAGTAGTTTGTGTATGAATACTGAATCCAGGTAAAGAAAGGGGCCAAAGGTCAGCAGGGCCCTGCGTCCCCACCAGCTAGGGCAGAACCAGCCAAGACCCAGGATGTAGAGTGTGCAACCAAACCAGTTCTGCAGGACCTTCAGTGGCAACCTAATCCCTTCACTCATGGGCTCCACTGATGCCCATCCAGCACTAGTTGCGCTAGTTAGTGATGTGGACGGGCGCACAGCTGTGACAGCGAGGTACGCATTTGTTATTTTTCTTGGGGTCATGATCGAATCCCTGACAAAATGAAGCTTAAAGGAGGAGGGATTTATTTCGGCTTTTAGTTTGAGAGGCTCCATTCTGCCACACAAGGGGAGCAGTGTGGGATCAGGTGGTTCCATAGTGACAGGAGTACGACTGGGACTCTCCACCTCAGAGGAACAGGAAGCGAAGAGCGCAGGGAGTGAGCCAGGTCATAAAAACCTCAAGGCTTGACCCCAGTGATTCCCCCCACCAGCAAGGCTCTATCTCCTTAAGGTTCCACAACATTTCAAAAGCGGACCAAATAAACTGAGGACCAAATGTTTAAGCATGAACCTGTGGGAGAAGGTGCCCATTCAAACTTCAGTAAGATGACTCTGAACACTCAGCCCACTCTATGATTTATTTTTCAAGCTACTTAATATCCTTTCTCCTCCTTTAAATACCCCCCCAACACACACACACACACACACACACACACACACACACACACACACAGACACACACACACATAAAGTATCATATAGTACAAACTTGGGGCAATCCTCCTGTCTCAACCTCCCAGCTAGGATTATAGGTGTGAGTCAACACATCCAGCTTTAATTCCCTTTCAATAGGCCCCTTTTATATCCAGCTGCTCAGTACTTTGTATTCCTGGTAGCTAAGGCCCTTTTCTGACATAGTGCTGGGCTCTGTAACAGTTACTAACTCAGTAAGTCCTTAGTCAACTGACAGCAAATGGGTCTTGGGAACTGAGGTAGGGCTGGGGGCTGTGTGTCACTGGTGCTGGGATGTGACCTTGTGGACATCTCTGTTACATAGGGCTGCTGGGAGACAGCTGGCCCACACACTCTCCGAAGAGCATTGTAGATCTTTCAAGAATAATCAAGAGATCTGAATAATATTGAAACAGAGATGCTAATAACTGGAGAATGTGCGAGGCAGACTCTCAATCATGGGTGACAAACCTTGAGGCTGACCAGCTCTCGGGGATACACTTTGGGGTCAATGGCCATCTTCAGGCTTGTAAGGATATCCCTAACTGTCATCAAATTGTCAAATTGTGAAGTTCCGGAAATTCCACATCACTCATGAGCAGAATATGAGATGTCATTCCTCCACAATATGTAATTAAGATGGTGGCTGAGTCCCTCATGAATTTCTACAGCATGATAGGACTGAGGTGTTCTGGGATTTTGAAACCCTTAGGAGGGACCACTTAGGAGAGACTCCTGCACACATATGACAGCCACAGGAAAAGACAAACACCCCAAGGGATGAATGTGCTGGTCTGCCCCTGGTCTGGCTGGATCAAGGATGCTCTGGGAAATTATTGCCTTGTCATTTACAGGTGGGAACTAACTACAGCAACCACAGTCTACATAAGGTCAGGGGCTGTGTGATTGGTGTGTGTGTGTGTGTGTGTGTGTGTGTGTGTGTGTAAAAGTCCAGACAAGCTCACTTTCCAGTTGAACTGGACTCCTGGCTGGAACAAAAATCACTGGTTTTTGGCATCATATTTTTATTTCTACAATGGCTGGCTGGCTGGTTTCTAGTAACTGGGTGAGGGACCCTAGGTACAGGGCAGTATCATTAGCCTGTAAGTATAGAAAGACCCAATCATGAGAGTTCACTGGAAAGCCCAAGATGCACCCCACAGGGCAGAATTTAGTGTTTAGCTGGGGTCCCATGGCTGGTAAGCAAATGGCAACTGCAGCAGACCAGGCAGTGAGTGAACAGACAGGAAAAGGTTGAATCATGCAAACTCAGCATGGTAGGAGGGGGAAGCCAGGGGCTCCCAGGTGGACAGGGCCAGGGGTGGGCTGAAGGAGTGTGGAGGAGAACCCCAGGGGTGCCTGCAGCTGGTCACCGACAAGAAGGTGAAGGCTTGCAGCTCCCAGCTCGGGAGGCGGCAGAGGGCAGAGGTGTGGATACCCTGGGAGGTCCCCGAGAGCTTCAAAGCACAAGGCAGAGATGGGTAGGGAAAGAAACAGAAGGGAGAAAGCTTTCCAGAATAAAGTACTCATACCCAGGGCTTTATGTGAATTTATCACCTCTTATTAGAGCCTTTTGAAATGCGAATTAGCTGATTAACCACTGCTCACAGCCTCCCAGCTGTTCTTTATTCTCTGGCATTCAGCAACTTTGTTCTAAATAGGGCAGGCCACAGTAGCCCACCAGGGGGAAATTATTCTCAGGGTTACAAGAACAGTGACCAGGCAAAATTGTGCCCTGGGCTGGAGGATCAAGTGATGGGGGTTGGTGGCTGAGACGGCTGCATCAACAACCAGGCCCTGGCCACCTCTGGTCTACATTCCAGCTCTGGCTGGTGATACTGTTTAGCTCTGTGGCCCATCATCAGGATGGAAAAAGGGACACCGGAGACTAAGACCAACCCTCTCTCCCCTCACCCTTTTCTAAAAGGCTCATTAGTTCTAGGTCCCCCAGGGAATGGGCACGCACTTGCTGTAGTGCTGTCTGGGACATGGTTCACATGTATGAACAACAGGCTGGCCTCTCTGGCAGAGCCAGGTTTGCACTTGCTGTAGCGCTTGCTGTTTGGGACATGGTTCACATGTATGAACAACAGGCTGGCCTCTGGCAGAGCCAGGCTCCCACTTGCTCCTGCCTCCAGTTTGGCAACACAACACAAAGGCGGCCTGGCTTGTATACACTTTCCAGGCTGAGCCCCTATTCAGAGGGGGCTGCAGCTTGTGCGTAATGGGCCCCCTACAGACAAAGCCAGCAAGTTTCTTAATTAAGTCTAAGTGAAAGACAGATCCCGCTTACATCTTCAGAGACCCTTCCCTCAGAACTTCAAAAACACCCTGGACTGCCTATCAAACCCAGGCACGGATAACTAGCGAACATTTTTTCCTCTTTTTAAATACAGAAAGCCAGGCCCCGGCGCCAGGCCTCAGCCCCCTCTCACTTTCCCCGCAATTTTAGACATGCCTCTGGTTTATAAAACAGGAAACAAAGGGACTTCTTGTGTGTCAGAGAAGTCCTCAGAGGGTCTGAATTTCATTCCGGCCTTCCCCACAGCACTGCGTTGTCTAAAGAGCTCTTTAGCTGCTTTAGTCTCATTAACATTTCCACGAGGAATCAAAGGATGCACCAGGAAGCCAGCATCCCTGTCTATATATCACACAAGGACAAGTTCGCAATGGGAGCATGCTAAAAAATTAATTATTAGCTAATTGCCTTCTAGGAAATGTGATTTTTCACATCCCTCCCTCCTTGCCCCTGCAGCCGCCTTCCAACCTAGCCTCAGAAACCCTCTCACAGACAGGCCTTTCTGTTTTCTGGGCTTTGCTGTGATAATGTTCTTTGCAAACAGAAACCAATTATTCTGCAGCAGTAAGTCACTGCGAGTATGAATTGCTTTAATTTTTCCCCCTTTTAGCAGCTGCCCAGGGTGGGTTGTGAGGTGGCTGCAATAATGAAGCTGGATTGAATACCAAAGCAGCACCCAGGCTGGGCGTCCTGTGGGGAAAATGATGTTAGGAAATAAAAGTGCATTTTCCTTTCGAGCTGCTAATCAATGAGTTAGACATGGCCCAGAATGCGCTTTCCGCTTGGAATTTGCATTGCCAGCGCGGCTTCGAGCTTTCCAAGAGTCCTGTGCACCTGACTGGCTTGTAAAAAATGTCACCTTACTGTTAAAGTGCTAAACACGCCCTGTTTCTCTTGCCTGTTTTCTCTCTCCCTCCCCCTTTGCCTTTTTCCTTCTACAATTCTTTGCTCTCTCATTAGAAATGCCCAGCAACGCCCGGCAGACAAAGACACTGCAAACAAAGTGGATGGAAAGGGGAAAAAATTAAAAGGGAAAAAGTGCAGAGGAATTCTTCATTCACTGATCTCCAGAATACATTAATATCTCAAACTGTTGGCACAGCCGACAATGCTTGGGCAGCTAACAATGCAGGCCATGGTTCCAAGTCTGGGATCTTCAAATAAACGCTGGCGCTGTCATGGCCACCAGGAAGGAGAAGAATGACGATATTAGCTGACCTTCGTCTTGTTGTTTCTTCAGACCTGACTGCTGGACCTCTGTTTGCTTGTTACTAGGATTTCTTGACAGAAAAATTTTAGCATTTCCCAGGCAAGACAAGAGCCAGTTTATTAGGTAAATAAACCGGGCCTTAAGCAGCCTTTTCTGTTCTATAATAGGAACTGGGCAAAGTAGACTGAGGTCAGTGAGTGAGCTGGAGTCAGGGGGAAGGACTAAGAAACTGAGAGTGAGCCCATCATTTTCCCTCCACCTAGACGCCAGTGAGGAGGACAGGGTGACAAATTGTCAAATCAATGATCTGTTTTTGGTTAACTTAGCTGCATCCCTAACCAAGTGAGGAAGACAGAGCTGACAAATCACTGAATCAATGTTCTGCACTTGGTTAACTTGGTTGGCCAACGTCACCCACAAGTAAGGGCTCTGAAGGAAGCTGGGGAAACCGTGGCTTTCCTTAGAGAGTGGGACTGCACACTGACGAGCTCCCGGAGCTAGCTTGATAATGCATTCAAATAGAGCTAATGGTGGACCAGGTCATTTCCCTCTCATGATTACTTAAATGTTTTCACATTATCCAAACCATTCCCCAGTGACACTCTGATCTTAATTAATGTGGACAAAGCAGCAACACAGAGCTGAATCATTTGGAGAGTGTGGCAATCAGGAGGGCCTCCAGACTGTCTCAAGTGTCAATGATTACATTTTTCTGTGTCTGTTCACTGCGCTCCCTCCCTCCACTGTAACATGCTCTGTGAGGGGCACTGGCCACTGTGAACTTTCCCTCCCTCAGTGCTGCACAGAGAATCCACCATATATTTCCCAATGGAGCTGATGATGCTTTCCATAGGGGAATGTGTCTGTGTATCTCCAGCTTCATCCTCTCATAGACTCCTTCTCTCCGTGTGGTGCTGGGAACTAACACAGGACCCAATCACCTCTGAATGACTTATGATACCTAATATGGAAATGCAGTGAAAAGAATGTTATGCTGCGTTGTTTAGGAAGCAATGCCAAGGGGGAAATAGTCCGCACATGTTCGATGTAAATGCGGTTTGCTTCTCAAGTAGTTGTTTTCGGTGGTTGGTTAAACCTACGGAACTGGGACATGATCAAGAGGGTTGGAGGACCAGCTCCGTTTCCCAAAGTGGTGATGACCATCTCCTCCTCCTCTATAATGGATTTAAGGCCCACTATTTCTCAGTTCCCAACATCAAGTTAAAATGTGCCTTGTAATAAATGCTGGAAAAGATTACTCTTGCTTCAAATTGGAGGTCCTGTAACTAGACACACATTTCCCAAAGTTTAAAGTTATACACTCACTTTGTTGGAAAATAAAGATAAAGAAAAATCTTAGGCTCTAGTAGAAAAACCTAGTTCAGTAGTATGTGAGACAGCATCTCGAGATGGTTAAGAGAGAGAGAGACTGTGTGTAGGGATGTAGTGTATGTCTGCATAGCAAAGCCACTAAAAAGACACATTTTAGCAACTACTGTTTGTAGAAAGCAGGTTTTCAGTTTGTTTACATTTTCTTATTTACCATTTTCTACAGTTTTTTTTTTTAAAGATTTACTTATTTTTATTTTATGAATATTAGGATTTTGTTCCATGTTTTTGCGGGGTGCTCACAGGGGTCAGAAGAGGGCACTGTATCCCCTGGAACTGCAGTTATGGATGGCTGTGAGTTGCCATGTGGGTGCTGGGAATCGAACCCAGGTACTCTGTCAGAGCAGTCAGTGCTCTTAACTGCTGAGCCAATCCCTCCAGCCCAATTTGAGACAGAATCTCACTGGAATTTGCTATGTATACCAGGCTAATCTCCAACTCACGAGAGCCTTCTTTTTGCCTCTGCTTCCACAGTTCTGGAACTAAGGGTGTGTGCCACTACACCTGGCTATAATAATATTTTTCACAATTGGAAAAAATTTCAATAAGCCTTCTGTAAAAGTAAAATATATTGGTAATTGGTAAACAAGTAGGATCTCTCAAAAATTTTACACACACACACACACACACACACACACACACACATACACACATACACACAATGGCTTCATTAATATAAGAGGCTCTCAGGGAGTGTCTCATATACACATATGTAGATGAAGCATACATACATAGGTGCGCATGCCAAAAGCACACTCATGGATAGATGAGAACATTGGTTTGGGGGAGAGGGTTGTGACTATTTATTTCTGAAACAATGTTTCTATGAGACACTTAAGGAACTTTTTCTTAGCTCTAAGCAACCAGGTTTTACATTTCTGGTTTTAAAAGAGATTATACTCAGGGATGCTCAGTTACTTTGAATAGCTGTGACATTCCAGGCTGACGGGTATTCATACCTGTCGACAGCTGTGAATTAGCATTTCAAAACCCTTCTAATGTGACTTATGAACTTATTCTGTATGAGGCATCAGTACCTTGCAGAAAAGCACCAGTGAATTCTTACCAGGGTGCAAAGGCTTTCTGGCTAGGTAGCTGTAGCCACCAGGAATGTGAAAGACCCAGTCTTGGAAAGACAATGCTATACACTTAGAGGTGCAAAATCCAAACCACCATGCCAGGAATGAGGAATATAAAGTGCTTTTGATCTTTAATTGGGTCCTTACAGGGGTGGTAAACAGGCTGGGGAGAGAGCCTAGTGACAGCAACATTAGTTTCTCACCAACAGTTGTCACCTTCAGTATCATTTGTTTGTTTTAGCTCAGTCCTACAAGGTTACAGCCAGAAAGGGGTGGAGGAGAAATGAATTTCAGTGTGTTTAAATAAATGCCAAGTTCAACTCAAAATGTCCCTTTGAAAGTGTAACTGAAACAGAAAATGGAATTAAGGGACTCAAGTGGCTTAAGAAGCATCAGAGGGCTGAGAATTTTACCATTAGGAAAACTCTAGGTAGTGCCCAGGAGGACTGACAGCAGATTTCTAGTGCATGCTGTTTCTACAAACATGCCACCAGAAAAACACCTTAAAATTCCATAGGAATACATCCATTTTAAAAAGCAAGCCTCGAGTATAAACATTAAACTAAAGGGCTGGAGAGCTGGAGAGATGTCTCAGCAGTCAAGAGCATGCTGTGTTTCCTGCAACCTGAGCTAGGGTGCCAACATACACACTTGGTGGCTCACAGACAACTGAAACAACTGAAACTCTAGCTCCAGGAGATCTAAAACCTTGTTCTAGCATCTAAGGACACATACACCTCCCCTTCATGAAAATGAACTTAAAAAAAGGGGGGGGGGCCTGGAGAGATAGCTCAGCAGTTAAGAGCACTGACTGCTCTTCTGAAGGTCCTAAGTTCAAATCCCAGCAACCACATGGTGGCTCACAACCATCTGTAATGAGATCTGACACCCTGAAGACAGCTATAGTGTACTTATATATAATAAAATAAATAAATCTTTAAAAAAAATGCAACCAAACCCCAAGGAAGGGACCAGAGAAATGGCTCAGCAGTGAAGAATACTGGCTCATCTTCCAGAGGACCCAAGTTTCATTGATTCCCAGCACCACATATGGTGATTCATATGTAACTCTGTGGGAACCAGGCACACACACACAGTGTACTGACATATATACAGACAAAATACACACATATAAAACAAAAGTAATCTCTAAAAAACAAAAGACCTGGGGGGGGAGGGGAGGTCTGTTTCCTTGCATACAAACCCTCCTAAAGTTATGAAAGAAAAAGAAAGGCCTCAATCATATTGCAGAGAAAGGTACCGCCTTACTCGACTTTGTGCATCCAGCACCAGGACAGCAGGCTGGCCAACAAGGCTCCACCCTAACAATCCTGGGAGCCTATCCTCTCTTCCCACCTCAGCTCTGTCCCTTTCTGCAGGCCACCTTGACTTCCTAAGGGGCCTTTCTCTTGCTCCTTACTCCTCTCCCTTCTACACTCAGGGCCTTAAAGACACTAAGGAACCATTTTGCCAACTGAGTCATACCCCCAACCCCTGACCTTAGCTTCTTGTTCTTCACTTTTCAAAGACTGTGTCATGATTCAAGTATGGTAATTTCTCTCTGAATATCAGGGTTAAAGTCTTCCAAAGTCCTCACTGTTGAGAGAATTCAGTTAGCAAACCTAAGTGTTATAGGGAAGAGCTAGGTTTAAGCAATACATGAGTATACTTTTACATTCATTCATTCATTGAACTTGTATGTCATAGCTTGGATGTGGTGGTCAGAGGACAGCCTGTGGGAGCAGCTCTTTCCTTCTACCATGTAGGCTCCAGGGATTGAACTCAGGTGGTCAGTCTTGGTGGTAAACACCTTAGTGTCAATATCAGATATGCAGGCTATCTGGTATGCGACCACAGCAAAAGGGTCATTTGACACCCCACCCCACCCCCAAAAAGGGGTCTCCGAAACCCACAGGTTAAAAACTCCTTTTCTAGGATGGAGGTAAGGCATTCCATCCTGCAGGGAACCAGCCTTAAGATAGGAAGTTAAGCTGGGTGTGGTGGCACACGCCTTTAATCCCAGCACTTGGGAGGCAGAGGCAGGTGGATTTCTGAGTTCGAGGCTAGCCTGGTCTACAGAGTGAGTTCCAGGACAGCCAGGGCTACACAGAGAAACACTGTCTGGGGGAAAAAAAAAAAGACAGGAAGTTAACAACTCAACGGCTTCAGAAAAGCTCTGAAAGTGACCAAAGGCCCTCTCTCGAGAATAAACAATAAAGACCGCTGAGAGTCATTCTCAGAGAAGCCGAGCAGCCCGGAGGAAACAGAGCCAGTCAAGCTGCCTGGAAGAGGTTCATACCAACCTAGAACCATCTGAAAAGAGCACTCCCTAACCACTGAACTGACTGCAGGGTGTGCAGTATGCTCTAGGTTTCCAGTCCCTCGTGCTGTCCGTGGTGGGCTTCGCTGATTTAGCGGTCTTTGAGTCATTTCTGCACCTGTAGCTAGTAACCCACTAACTCTATCAGCTCATCAAGGTGGATTTTGGTGTTCCGGTTCTTTGGTTTGTTGTGAGCTCTCTTTCTAGGGTAAGTAGATGTTGTATACTATATCTCCTCAGGAAGTCTGCCATATAACACATGTGTATCCATGAACACACACACACACACATTCTCTCTCAAATACATACATACATACATACATACATAAATGTGATTTTTAAAAGACCCCATTTGATACAAGAAGAACTTGCAAAGACTACCCATCTAATGACTACCAGTGTGTATTTATTAGACTCAAGCTCCATGGTTCAGGGCTCCTTGAACTGGTTTCTCTGTATGTAGATCCTAGATCCTAGCATACCAGATGAGTACAAAACAAGAAAATCCTGCACAAGGTCACACACACATGAGACTGCAGCCACCTCATGAGTCCTTGCCTGATACCAAATGCACTCAACCTTGGCACCACTGCAAAGCTAGAGCCATAAACAGTGTTTGAGCTTCTCCCCTTTGCCAGATGTTGTGGCAAACAGCACGTGTGTCTGTAACAGCACATGTGAGACAGAGGCAGGAGGATCTGGAGTTCAAGGCTAGCTTGGCCAACTAGTGAATTCTAGACTAGCCTTGGCTACCAGAGACCATGATGCCTAAAAACAAAACAAAACAAAACAAAACCCCTCTCTTTTCAGCTCACTCACTATCAACATACTAATCAATAAGCTTCCAAAACCAAACAAGAAAACACACAAAAGAGAGCATTCATTCTGGATCACCCTCCGTCAACTGGCGTATGCTCAGACCCTCCTGGTCCATAGCCAGTGGCCGGCAGTTAGCTTTTCTGATACATATAAAACAAGACTGGAATCAAACTGTCCCACAGAGTTGATGCTAGGACCCAGAGAGATGCTTTGAAGCGCCCCAAAGCTGCCCACCCCTGTTGCCACAGATAGCATTTCCTACTGGATCCCAAGGAACCATGAAACTCTATTCTATGTACTTATTCTAATATGTGTCCCTGTGGAACCTGAGGTGGGACCTTTTGACTGAAGCACCCTGGGATCCTCCCCTGCAGCAGAGTGTCACTGAAGGGAGCCAGCAGAAATGCAATGAGTAGATGACAGATGACTGCCACAGAAACCCAGATGTAATAAATAATCGCCCATTTGGAATCTGCACCTGTGTGGGTACACGCCGCACACCTGCCCGGCCAGTTCCTCCTGTTCTCAGCCCTTCAAAGGGGCAGCCACATCATTCCTGCCTGTGACCTTCCCTCATTCTTCACAAGGCCTGTGATGTTCCCCAGCACACTGCCCCTCTCACCGTTTAATAGCCATACTAAACACACTTGCTCTTTAATGTCAGTCTGGTAAAATTCTGTTTAATTTTGTCTTGCTGAACACTTTTTTATAAAAGGAAAATAGTACATTAAAGACATCTGGCCACATTAATTAATGAGGGGATATTACCAAGTTCATCTGTTAAGAGAAAGTGAGGCTCGTACACATCTCCTGACTCTCCCAATTCCAGCTAACAGGATGCGTGTTCCATCCCTGGGTTTCCAGAAAGTCTTTACAGATCCCAAACTCATCCTGATTGTAGATTTCTTCTCTATTTGGCCTTTGGATACTGACTGCACTACTGCTTCACAGCCATGACACCCAGGAGTGACCTTTAAACTGAAATGGTAAAAAGGGCTGACTTCTGGTGGTGTGAGGTAAAAACCTAAAAACGAAGAGCTGAAGGTTTCAGACTCTTATCTAAAACACTAGAAGAGCCTGGAGTGCTGGGCCCACACTGACACCTATGAGGAGCCCTGTGTCGTGGCAGGAGGAAGGCTTTGAGGCTAGACACTTCTGTTCTCCTCTGCATAGATGCCCCTGGGAATGCAGGGCAGGGAGTGGGCTCCAGTCCCATAGATGTTCCCATGTCTTCAATAAACTGATGTGCTAGGTATTCCAATATAATCCCAGCACTCGGCAGGTGGGCCAGCCTGGGCTACAGAGTAGAAGCCTATTTCAGAAAGACACAGCAGGAAGATGGGGTATTATCTACATGAATCCTTCAATGGAGTCCAAGGACAGTCTAGGGGTTGTGTGCAAATTCTGAAGAGCAGAAAGAAGCAAGTGAAATTTGGACAAGCAGAAATAACTAGTTTGGTTGGAGCCTCAGATGCAGAGCCTAGGGCTAGGGGTGTGTGTTCTAGAGGCAGCATGGAGCTATGGAAAGTTGGCTACCAATCTCTTATCAAAATAGCACCTGTGTTTTGGACAATCATGTGTGTGACTGTATCTAAGACCCAAAGAGAAAGATGACCTTGAGGACCCACCCAGGAAGGTCTAGCAAGCCAACCCACATGGGGATGACAGAGGGTGCAAAGGGGACCCTGGCGGGAAAGGGAAGAAAAGCTCAATGGAAAGAAATACCAACTTGAAGAAAGTTGGTGCCTAACCCAAACACTGCAGCAGGCTGGCTTTTTGCTCTGTTTACAAGCATGTGTGGTGTGTTTATGGTAGTTGGGTGACACGTAGCTGATGATGAATTTAGTTTACACTTGCTGAGTGCCAGGAAATGACAGATGGATGGACAGATAAAAGGTGCTCTGAGTGGCAGGACAGCTGAGGGCTGGGGAGAGAGGGAGTGGATTTGTGAGCAAGAAATGCAGATGCCTACGGATGTTATGGACCATAAAACCCAGAAAGCCTGTGCTCTGGACAAGATATGGTAGAGGGGCTGGGGTGTGGTTCAGATGTCTGTGAAAGGCCTGCTGGTATTTAATCCCCAAGTCCAGAGCAGGGTGTGTGTGTGTGTGTGTGTGTGTGTGTGTGTGTGGCCGGGGAAGGGCATAATGCAAGGAAGATAGGGAGGGAGATGGAGAGGCAATCCTTCAGTGCACAGGCTTAGGAACCCAACAGCAATGTCACTCTGAGAGCCCCCAACAGCTCAAGTCTGAGTCCTGGAATGGTGGATGGACTAAGCTTAACTAGGGGAAATAAAATCAGGTGATAAGTATTACAGTTATTCTTTCTGATGATACATTCCAAACACTCATGTGGAACCATGAATCTGAAACAACCAGAACATTCAAACAATCTGTCCCGCCCCAATAGTCACGCCTCTCAAAATCTCTTTTGTAAAGAATCCAAAAGTGAGAGATGCCAGAGTAATCCCAGGCCTTGATTTATCTCTTCACAACTGGTTCTGGGCACCCTGCACCCTCCCCCCCACCCCATGCCCTTTCCACTTTTCCAGAACGTTGCTATAAATTCTGCCATCAGATCCGGGTGGCAGGCATGGTGGTGACGGATGTCACAGTGGCAGAGGGGAAGAGGAAGTACAGATCCCTCCCAGCTGGGAACAGAGATGCTTCACCCTGGCAAAGGCTGCTCCCAGGATTCTCACAGTCTGCTCCTGCTGTTCCACTAACCCAGCTCCTTCCTCCTGCCCAGCCCTCCCCTCCAGAAGAATAAGCCCCCCTTCTACCCAGGGCAGCTTGACTTGGAGTCTTTTATAAAAAGCATTAGGCTAAATTTAGTATTAGAACCAGGTGAGGTGGTTCATGCCCACAATTACATAGGAGCACATAGGAGGCTAAGCAGGGAAATGCCAAACCTGCCTAGGCTAAACAATGAATCCTATGGAAGTAAAGAAGGAAGAAGAGGAAGAAAGGGAGGAAGGAGGGAAAGAAGAGGGAAGAGAACTATATACACTGAAAACAGAGTCTCTTATATACCAGGACTGTCCTCAAATTCAACATGTAGCCAAGGATAACCCTAATTGTCTAATCTAATCTAATCTAATCTAATCTAATCTAATCACCTCTTCCCAAGTGCGCGGGTGGGGGGGTGAGGGGTGGGGTGGGGTGGTGGTGGTGGTGGGTGACAGCATTCATCACTACAGTATTGAGACTGAACCCAGGTCTTTGTGTGTACTAGGTAAGTGCTCTACCAGTTAAGCTAGTAAGTATCTTTGTTGTTGTTGTTGTTGTTGTTATTGTTTTGAGACAGAGTCTCTCTATGTAGTTCTAGCTCTCCTGGAACTTGATATGTAGACCAGGCTGTCCTAAAACTCAAAAGAATTCTTCTGCCTCTGTCTCCTAAGGATTAAAGGAATATGATACCATTCCTGGCCTTAAGAGACTTGATATTAAGAATGAGGAAGATCTAGGATGCAAAGGGCCAGGGAGATGTGTGTCAAGGACTAGGAAGACACAGAGATAGGAGGAAGAAATTCCGGTGTTCTGTTGTGCAACCAAGTGACTATCATTAACAATAAGATACTGTGTGCTTACAAATAGCTTTCCTTCTAGCACCGTGAAACACACACTTATTTTTACCTATGGTCACTCTGCTATGATCATAAAAATCTTAAGAATTATCCTTTTGTCTGTCTGAAACTTTTACTAAACATGACCATCTCCCCATCCCAGGCACTCAGCCTCCAGTAACTCTCATTTAACTTTCCACACCTGTCAGTTTATCTTTTTCAGGTTTCCTTGCTAAGTGACTTCATGCAGTATTTATCTGTGTCTAACCTGTGACCTGCAACAACTTCCAGATTCATAAATGACAAAATTGCTTTCATTTTCAAGGCCGGAGAGTATTCCACTGTGGCTGCAATTGTCTCCCCTGATGGAAACTTAGGTTGCTCCTCTGTCTGTCTCCTGCTAACGGTGCTGTAGCAGCCATGCAATGCCAGTGCCGCTGTCTCTTCAGCAGGGCAGTGGGGCTGCTGGGCTTTGTCCGTTTCTTTGAGGAGCCTCCCTACTTTTCCCTAGCCTGTGTCACAACACACATTCCCACCCACAGTGCACGAGGAGAGGTTCTCCCCACCCCCACTTCCCCACCCCTAGCCCCACCCACACTTCCCCACCCCACCCCCACTTCCCCACCCCACCCCCACTTCCCCATCCATTATTTTGAGAAACAGATTTCCTTAACTTCCTGCTGCAGATCCAGCCCTTTTCAATTCCTTTTCCTACATTAAGCTGATGCCACAGATAGTCTAGAAACAAGTCACTGGTGGCCCCTCAGTTGGAAGACAAGGGAAAAGTGTACATAGACGAGCAGATTCCATGCGGGAACATGGAGGTATTCCAGGGAGCCCTCTCTGCTTCTCAGACCCTGCCTCACTTCTGACCTCCTCTACCCCTCTCCTTGCATGGAAGGCAAGTGTTCACTCACTCTCACTTCTGAATCACCCTTCTTTCACCTCGGTCTCCATGCCCACCTTCCCCTCCCCCATTGTCTGCCCTTGGCTCAACTGTGGATCACCACAGGAGTACACATCCATCCCATTTAACCTCAATCTCCAACACTGGTGTGTCATGGAAAATTAAGAACGTTTGAGTAACCACAGAAAGAAAAAGTTTAGCAAGCAGGACCACAAGACTTCATCTGGTCACTGTTCTTGGCAAGACTGGGAAGTGATTGAATGCTCAACGGGGTGCTTCTCACTTATGAAGGCCTGACAGCTGATTTCACATACATGCAAATACAGCATTTAGGGGGGAAAAAACAAACTAAGGAAACAAGAGTCCAGGAAATGAACAAACCTCTGAGAGCCTCTACCTTACTGACAGGGGGGTTTGGGGGGGAGGGAAACAGCAAGGCCCTAGGAAGTGCTCCGAGGCATCAGAGCTGATAGCTTATGGAGGGGCAGGCAGAGGAGAGCTCCCCCTTACTAGCAGCTTCAAAGTTGGGTGTGCTCCCAACATTAATTTATATTACTAACTAGTGAAGGAATTAGCCAAGGGTCTCGTTGGTGCAACCTCACCCTGTGCTGTTCTGTTGCCCCCACCCCCCAACAGTCCACTACCGCCCTATGTGACAATTTTCCTCTTCCAGTCTTTCCAGTCTGCTTTTATGCTGCTTGGTACCATGGAGCCTGGAAGAAGGACTGTTTAGAAAAATTGGTCCTTGGTTTTGAAGATCAGTTATGGATGGATGGAAGATTTCTGTTTTTCTTTTTATTGTAATAAAACACATGTTAACAAATGTTACCGTCTAAGAGTCTGAATTTACCAGCAGCAAGTGGATTTACAAATGTTTACAGTGGTCACTACTATTCCAGAGCTTTCTCCTCAATGCCCCCAATGGAAGCTCACACCCGGCAAGCAGCAAGCAGTCTTTCCCCTAGCACCCCACTCCCCAGCCTTGGTAATTACCACCTGCTCTCTGTGTCAACAGCTTATCCTATTCTAGACATTTCATACCAAGGAAGCTGTGTGATATGTGGAGTTGTTTGAATGTAGGAATTAACACTTCAGTCCTTTTTATGGTTGAATAGTATTCCAGTATATGATATGTGTTAAACCTCCTATGAAAGGAATGCTGGTGGCTACAGTGTAAGCGGCTGTGAGCTGCCAAGATGGAGGAATTTATGGTGACAGATGACGTTTCTATTAATGTCCCCAGACATGTGAGTATTGAATATGGACTCAAACGCAAGCGCGGTGTAGCCACCCCACTCATGGTACACTCTCTATCCCTGTTCAGATGTCATTTTCATGGCTGACAAGTCTTTTTTTTTAATAGCTTAAACAGAAAACCCTCTTCCGCATTATTTTGTGACCTTTCAAGGAAGCCCAATCAAGCTATCTTATGCCAGCTTCTCAGAATCACAATCCCAAGGTATGATCTCTGTTCTCAGCACGCTTGCTCTAGAAGCTGAACATACGAAGCTTCCCACCTATGATGTCAAAGATGAAAACTAAATCTATCCCGGTGGCGGTGGTGCCACACGCCTCTGAGCCCAGCACTTGGGAGGCAGAGGCAGGCGGATCTCTATGAGTTTGAGTCTGGTCTGGTCTACAGAGTGAGTTCCAAGACACAACATAGTGAAGGCTATTACACACAGAAACTCTGTTTCAAAACCAAACAAAAAAAAAGAAGAAGAAGAAGAAAAAAAAAAAGAAGGAAAGAAAAGAAAAAGAAAACCTAAATCTAAGGTTCAAGGCCAGCAAGAACTACAACTAAAGTGCTTCTGCAAACCTGCCTTTGGTTTGGTTTCTTTCTTCTTTTTAAAAAAAGATTCTTAAGCCAGGCTGGTGGCGCATACCTTTAATTCCAGCACTAGGGAGGCAGAGGCACACAGGATCTATGAGTTTGAGGCCAGCCTGGTCTACAAAGTGACCCATTAATGGAAAACAAAAGTTTTACACTGATTTATTCTGTATTTATATGTGTGTAGTGGGGAGAGGGTCTAGGATCATGCATGCCATATCCCATGTGTAAAATCCAAAGGACAATTTGTGGAAGTTGGTTTTCTCATTCTATCATGTTGGGGCCTTGGAGATAGAACTAAAGTCATCAGGCTTGGCAGCAAGCAGTTTATTTGCAGTCTCTCTGACTCATGTTCATACCTTCTTGAGGGAAGCACCTCTGAGAAGCGCCCACAGAGATGCCAGTCAGGGTTGCTTTCCTCAGTCCTGAGGCCTGCTGATCCTTGTGTGTTGTGTTTATCCCTTTTACCTTGCCTTGCTCTCACCAAAACTATGCCTGTCTTTAAAGACTTCCTGTGGTTGAAGACCAGATAGGAAAGAGTTTATCAGAGCCACGCTATGAGTGTCACTAGAAACTGTCCTTCCCATAACAAAGGCACTAAAACTAAGACACTAACCTATAGGAAATTTCATTGTCTATATTTGTGCATTTTTCTTTCCAACTCTATTTTGAAAGATTCCAACCCTCCAGAAAAGACAGTATAATACAGGATAACTTAGGCTAATTGATAAATAAATAATTAACATATTCAATAAATAATGATTAACATTCATTTTCTCTGTGCAGTATGCTTAAACTTTGGAAAGCAAGATGCAAAGACACGATACCTTTGGCAACACACTACTCTAGTTTGCTCCCTGTTGTTGCTTTAAGCACCATGATCACAAGTGATGTAGGGGAGAAAAGGACTTGTTTTTGTTAACACTCCACTACTACCAAGGGAAGACAAGGCAGGAACTCAAGCAGAAACCATGGAGGAATGCTGCTTGCTGGCTCACTCACTGGACCACCTTCTACAAGATTTCTTATGCAGTCTACCTGCCTGGGGATGCTGCCTGAGGATGCTGCCTGGGGATGGTGCCGCCCACAGTGGGCTGAGCCCTCCTGCATCAATTAGTAATCAAGTCAACCCCCTCCACTCCCTAGACAGGGCCTGAGTTTGGAGTTTCCCTCCTCAGGTGACTGTAGGAGGCATCAACTGACCATTAGGGCACGTACCTAAACGGCGGCATAATCATAGTACCTCTGTCATACCTGACAATTTCTTCAGAGCCAACCACTGATACATTGCCTAATACACAGTCCACATCCAAGCGCTCTTCACTCACCCATTAGTGTCCTATTAGTTGGGGATTTGTATTCACTTGTTATTGTTAATGATATATGTCACTATTATTATGGGAGGGCCTGAGTTTCAAACCCAGGGCCTGGTACATGCCAGGTAAGTGCTCTACCATTGAGCTACACTCCAGGATTTCTCGGAAACAGAGACTGCCTTTAACTCTGAAGCTTCTGACTTTGCATTCCAGTACTGTGTATGTTGTTAAATCCAGAATCCAATGAAAATCACAAGCACACCGAGTAGCCACACTCATGCGTCTCCAACCATCCTTAAGTCTTCTTTTATTTCCAGGACACTAATTGTCCATGTCTCACGGACTGTCCCTCAGTTTGAACTGCTCTTATGGACTCTCTTTGTTCAAGTTAATATTTTTAGCCTTAAAAAAAATAGAGAGATAATGTATCAATTCCTACTGTGCTCAGGTCGGAGCCTCTGGCCGCTAGTTTCTCCTGTGGGACATGCTGTTCCATTAACTTTGCTCATGTATTTTTTTTTCTTTGTAATTAATAATCCACAGAGGGATACTTTGAAGTTGAGTGTCCTGCTTTCCACAACCCCTTACTTGAGACTTTACTCTTGTCTTTTCTTTTCATCCTTTGAGATGGGGTCTTGCTATTTTGTCTAGGTTGGTTTCAAATTCATATAGGCTCACATAATTCTCCCACTCAACCTACTGGGATTGGGGGTGTTCATTGCTGCACCAGGTTCAAGAACCTTTTAACCTTATTTCTTAAACTAGTTGCTAAATGAACTCTCTCTATATGGTCACTCCCATCCTTAGTTCTTGAGCCATTTCTTGTCCCTTGGACAAGGTCCTCACTCCTGGTTTTTAATTGTAAGATTGTTTGGGTCTTTATTGATCCTCTAATTTTTGTATATCTTCTCTTGTCTTTGAATTTTACTTTATGGAACATTCCTTCAGGTTTATGTTCCAAGCTGTGAAATTGCAGGGAGTTGGATGGAGGCTCTTTCTATTTATGGTTTTCCAACCAAAGAATACTTCTCACATTTTTTCTTCCCCACAAAGAGAAAGACAGGAAATAACTGATGCATGGAAGCCAACCTAATTGTAAGTGACCAAGTTCAACACTTGTACCTTGCTGGAATTGCACTTATTTAAAGTTTCAGTGGCAGGTCCATTTGGCAACAGTGGAAATGGTGTCATTCCTATGATTAGTTCAAGGTGACAATACTGCTTGCTCTGTTAGAAACTATCAGATCTTGACATTTTCTTAAATTTATAGTGCTTGGCATGACTTGACTAGTAATTCTAAACCAAACAGTCCTTTAGGATATGACATGGAATCTTCCTAGTGCTCCACAGCTCCGTGAAGAACCTAGTAACTGTGAAAGGAATAGTGAAGATCAGCCAGCAGATGAGGTTCCGTGGAAACTCGACAGACCATCCTCACCACCTCACATCCGGTGTCTGTGTGTCAGGTGTTGCCCATGGCCTCCCTGCTCAGCACCTGCCCTTCACTCTGCTCCTCACATCCGGTGTCTGTGTGTCAGGTGTCTCCCATGGCCTCCCTGCTCAGCACCTGCCCTTCACTCTGCTCCTCACCCTGGGGCTTGATGTCTGCAACTTGCCTTTGCAGGCTCCCTGACAGCTGGCCCAAGAGGAGGAGGAAACTGTCCTGCATTTCTCTCTCTGTTTCTATCAAGTATCCCTGCAGGCTATCTAAGCCCCTCCAAGAGTGCAGCTGCAGAGGCAAAGCATGGGTTTAGGAGCCCATCCCAAGGGGAAGCAGTTCTGTTTGGACTCCATCCCAGGAGGGTCACAGAGTAGCTGGCCCTTCCTTCTCAACGTGACAGCCGCTTCATGAAGTGAACTCATTTGGGGGAAATTTTACCTTTCTCCTCCCACTCTCTCATTTAGGAATATATACATATACATATATATACCTACACACACATATATATGTAACATATATATATGTAACAACAATATATATATATATATTACATATATATATATATATATATATATATATATATATACGTAACAACAATTAAAAAGACAGAGGTCATGGGCTGGAGAGATGGCTCAGCAGTTAAGAGAACTTTCTGCTCTTTGGAAGGTTCTGAGTTCAAATCCCACATGGTGGCTCACAACCATCCATAATGAGTCTAATGCCCTCTTTTGGTGTGTCTGAGGACAGCTACAATGTACTTAGATATAATAATAAATAAATCTTTATAAGAAGTAAAAACAGAGGCCTTGAATTTGAGACAGAGAGAGAGCAAGTGGAGAGGTGCATGGAAAGGGGTGGAGGAAGAAAAAAAGGGGGGAAATGATGTAATCATGTTTTAATTTTGAAAATTAAAAATAAAGAAAACAGTTATCACACTGCTAGGATTACCAAAAATATACTCTCTCTCTCTGATAAGATGCCACCAAGATGGCTGTTTAGGTCATTAATTATGCCACATCACTAGGTATAACTCACTAACTAAAACACAGTTTAAAGCGCATAATGGAAAGATGGGCATGATGCCCAGCCCTGAAAGGCACTGAGGCAGGAGGATCTCAAATTCAAGACTAGCTTGTGCTACATAGCAAAACTTTAAGACTGCACACAGTCTTTTTCAAAAGTAAGCTACAGAGTGTACCATAAAGATATATAGTAGTGCTTTTCAAATGTACTTTTGGGGGACTACTCCTGTGCTATTATATCCTGTAACATACTTCCAGATGGCTCCATATTCTGCAACCCATCAGGGAGAGAAACTGGCTGTCTGGGACAGACAAAACAAACCAGAGGATGGTAGCATTTTATGGGTGTTGGCTGGGAGGGTGGGATGGAGCTCAGGCGTGAGGCCTTCCAGACATGTAATCTTGACTGAGTTGATGAAGAGAGAAAGGTAGTGAAGACAGAACAGAGAGAAAACAGGAAACGGAGGACTAGGAAGAGAAGAAAGGGGAGCATAGAGAAACCATGGACAAGCCTCCACCCACAGAGCTGGAGATGCAGTCTGGGGATGGGCAACTCTGGCTCCATCAGTGCAGCCCATGTAGTCTAATCCAGGCTCAAGAAACTGGCTCCCTAGGGGGCAACTAGTGCTTCAGGGCTGCTGGCTCAGAGAAACCTGGCTAGGCTTGTATCCAGCATATTCTCACAGGAACTCAGGCTCCTAACTTTCAACATGAACACGAGTAAAATAAGACATTACCATTTGTGAAAGTCATGACCCTCAAAGTAAACACATTGGTTCTGGAAAGGAAAGTTGGACAGATACCCTCAAATCTCCAAGCAGAAATTCATCAAAGACTCCTTATTTCCTATTGTCCTCAGGAGCTGGACAGGTTTCCCACGGGTAGCAAAGCTAGATATGTGATCAGGCTTCTTTGACATGAGTATTAGAAACAGAATTTGAAAAACTATTGGGTCCAATTTGAGTGATGCTACTAGTAAAATCAGTAAGTTTACCCTGCCTCTTTCACACACACACATACACACACACACACACACACACACACACACACACAGCCCTACCTCTTTCATAAGCTGACTCTGTTTGTCTAAACCAAGTAATGTTCAGCTTGACAAGCATCAGAGGAAGTGGCTCCTGCAGTTGACTATCCCATCTTCCAGATAGAATATTGTATTACAGGTAGTTTCTACGCTATTTATAAATACGGCTTTGTTTAATTTTTAGTATTGACAGCACCAGAGGCGCCCCCCCCCTTTGTTTTCCTCATGAAAAATTTGCCAAGCTAGCAAGATGGCTCAGCAGGCAAAACAAAGCTTTGTAATATTGAAACCTAAGTTCAATCCCTGATATCCAGAATGGAAGAAGACAATGGTTCCTAAAAGTTGTCTTCCGACCTCCAATATGCCTACTTGTTCACCCTACTGCTGAAGAAAACACATGTTTTAGTTATAGGGCTTGGAAAGACCAGTTGGGTACTGACCTGAAAGCCTCCTCTCTGGTGGCTAGCTTTCGTAGTATCAGAAGATGCTAGGTAAGTTGCCAGGGAGAAAAGCTACCAACAGTCCTAGCTAGCTGTAAAGCCATAAAACTATAACTTCAGGGCTAACAAGGCACCTCCAACAGTGTAATGGTGGCACTGATATTCTGAGGATAACCAACAGCTGCCTGGTTGGACTTAAGACTCACTCAACTGGAGGGAACTCATGTTTGGTACCCTAAGGCTAACCAAGAACCCTTAACTAGAGAGGTTACAACCCTAGAGGGGAACCTACTACTTCCATTCTGCTAAACCAATATTGTGTCTACCTGCCTTCCTAGAGCTTATCCTTATACCCATAGACAGATGCAGCTATCTATCGCCTCTGCATCAGAGAAGCTTCTCCTTATAGCAAATGGAGGCTATTACAGAGATCAAAAAGTGATCAACATGCAAAGGATAAGAGAAGGCAGAAGGTCTACCCCCAAATAGGACACCTGTGACACAATCCCTATACCCACAGCTCAGAGAACATCGCAGAAGATGGTTAGAACCAGAGGACCCAGATGTTGCATCCATGACACTCAGCAATGTAGTTGCCTGCACGAGACCACACCAGTTGATATTCCTGCATGGTTAGGGGAAAAGGTCACATGGCCCTACCCCTAGCTGAAGAGCTATAGGCAATCATGGTGACCTAGTGAGGATGAACGAGTTTTCTTCAGGACCAAGCACACTGATAGATCGGTTGTCTAAACCCAAGTATTCAGTCTATACCTAAGTGCATACAGGCAGCACTAGCTGGACTTAGTTGGTTTCACAGACATTCTAAAACTATGATAATTACAGAGCAAGAGGACATGGATCCAAGGGGCATGAGAGTGATTGGAAGTGGGAAAGAAGCGGTGGTATGATGAAAATACATCCTGTGAACTTCTAAAACAATAAAAATTTGCCAAAGGCCTGCTATTTATGCACCTTCTAGCAAAAAGGCAATCTCATAAGGAGTGAGAAAAACTTTTAAGTTCATGATGATCATTAAGCTGATCAGAGTCATCGTAAACTACACAAAGATGCCAGACACAGCTTAGGAAATAGTATAGAAGAGCCGTGGGCGATAGGAGAAAGAGCCATGGGCGATAAGAGAAAGAGCCATGGGTGATAGTCGGAATCAGTTTACAGTAAAATGAGCAGAACTAGAAACATGAGCGGGAAGGAAAGAAGCAAAGTAGATTTTAGAAGAACTGTAAGTTTAACCTCAGAAACAGAGTCTATAAAACAACAGATTAGAATAGGTCACAGTAATACACACCGATAGTCCCATGGATTCAAGATCAGCCTTGGAGACAGTGCATATTTGAGGTCAGCCAGGACTATGTGAGACCCTGCCTCAAAAACCAAAAATGAAGGAAAAGGTTCAATGCCACAGGAGCTAGACATCTTACTGTCACCCAAGGAAAATGAAATGTGCATCCCTGATTCTTAGATGGCAGTTGAAGTAGTGAGGATTAGAAGGTGTTTTAAATTCACAAGCTATACAGAATATGCCAAGAGGAGTCAATGTGACTAAGGCTCTAGCCAAGGGTAATGTTAGAGGTCATAGGATAAAAACTCACTGCAGACCAAACAACATGAGACTCCACTCTAGGTTTCCTAACAAAATGGCTGATGGAGAGCAACAGTAATAATTCTTATTTTACTTGCATGTATACTGAAGATGAACTTTGAGTGTTTAAAATTCTCTTTGTTCCTATTGCTATTTGTTTAAGCAAATATATATAGCTATAGTTAGGATCCTATTTGCTATATTAAACCCATGGGTACGAGCAGCAACTGTTCACTGCACTGTTTCAGACGTCCAGGAACTTCAGAAATGCTGCATTCCAGCTGTGTGGTAATTTCATGGAGTCAGGAACAGCAGGTTACTTATTCATTGTTCAATAAGCACTTTGTTGTGGTAAATCTATAAAATTTACCATCCCATCATCTGCAAGGACACAGCTGGGTGACAGTAAGTGCATTCTCACTGGTGGGCCACCATCACCACCAGATCTACTCATTATCTAAAATGGTGTTTTCATTTTCTTTATGTCACATAAAAAGTCAACAAAATGATAAACATATTAGATGCCATTTTTTGCAATAAATACTATATGTTCTTTCAAAAATATATATAACTTTGCACAAAAGTTGCTTTGAAATGAATCATTACTTTGAGGGCTAAAAGAAACATGGGCTATTTGGAGTCAAAGAATATTTGGGGGCCATTCAGTAGCTAGGTGCTTTCTCAAGCACGACCCAGTCACATGTCCTACTGAGGCATGCCAGTTCCATGAAAAGTGAAAGGCACGGTGCTGCTGTGGGGGAGGCTTGGGCCACGGGCCCAGATGACACCCACATCTGACATAAAGATCAATGGGCTGCTAATCTGGAGAAATTGGCCTCAGTGTTCAGGCTCACAGGCAGAGAAAACCAATAGTGATTTTAAATGAACCACAAATCAGTTATTCCAAGGAATTTAACATGGTTCACTGACTGAAAATTGTCATTTCTGCCTGACTCTGAAATAGAAAGCAAAGGTAAGCCAAAAAATAAATGCCAATTCACTGCCAGGGTTCTGTTGGAGCCAATTAATGGATCCCCAGAGCTGATCGAAATCTTCACTAATGCAACAACATCTGGAGTCAAGTTATTTAAAAGCTAATACCAGGGCTTACAAAACTGCGTTTCAAAGGGGCCTAGTAAAGGCGAAGCATTGATTTTTTATCCCCCCTCCTTCTCTTCCTCCCTTCCTCTCTCCCTCCCTCCTTCCCTCTCTCTTCCCTCCCTTCTTCCTTTCTTCATTTCTTCTAGAGTGCTGGAGATGGTGCTTAGGGCTCTGTAGAAGCCAGGCAAGTGTTCTACTACTGAGCCCCATCTCCCATCCCTATTTATTTCCTAACTTGTACAAATTTCCTGATGCTTCCCAAACCTGCCTACTTTATTCAGACAGTCTCAAGTGGGCAATCTATTTCATTGTGGGCACAGGTGACCACGGGTCCTTAACACTGAGCTGAGGGCAGGACCTGCACTGGAGCTGCTTTCTCCAAGGCACAGTGCTGGGACACAACAAGTGTCAGGTAGAGATACTTTGTGCAGAGTTGCAAACTAAGGTGGTCATGTATTCATTGTTAAACTTTCTAAAATATAACAAGCACAATGTTGTTGTTTGCTGCTATGTCCATTTTAATTTTGTTTCTATTTAACTTCACTTAACAATGTTTATTGTTAGCCGGGCGGTGGTGGTGCACACCTTTAATCCCAGCACTTGGGAGGCAGAGGCAGGTGGATTTCTG
>NW_022196911.1:63321319-63327588 GCF_008632895.1 Mastomys coucha | reverse complement strand
AAAAAAAAAAAGAAAAGAAAAAAAAACCCAATGTTTATTGTTCCTGCCTAAGCAATGGTGGGCGCTGCAGCTAATGTTAAACAAGTACTTCACTCTGTGAGCACACACCAGTAACAGGCTGGGACTCAATGTCTTATAAACAGAGTGGCAAGCATTAAGCGGCCTTGGAGAACAACGGATATGGGCGAGCATCTCCTATAAAGTAATACAGAAAGAGGGTGACACCTTGTGAATAATCGTGCCTTAGTGACCCAGAGCTACCCGCACCTCCTTTGAAATGTGTATAGTTACACATTTTAGAGAAGAGGCACGAGGACCAATGCTTCCATTTGGGGAATTTCTTCCAGGTCACTTTCAAATATGCAGCTAACAATGACTGTCTAGGGGCCATCATGCCAACTGGAGAGACAAAGCAAAGGACTTTCCAGTTATGAACACAGAGCCCAAGGGAGCAGCCATATTCCAGCCCTCTGCTTCCCTGTCCTTACACATATTAAGCCCACCAAAACTTCTCTTTACTTCCATTCAAACTTTTCCCAATCTTTCTTATTATGAAACACATGTGAATTTTCCTTACAAATACAACAAACATGGCAGTGGCCACCCGGCATGAAAGACTAACCCAAGTGAGCCTAGTCGGGGTGGGAAGGTGGGGGGAGGGGGTGGGGAGTGGGCTGCTCCATTCTCATCATGGAGAAATATGGAAAAGAAAAATCACTGGATTGCGTGTGGAACAATGACCACTTAGTCAAGGCCAGTTTTACGTATGAAAAGGGGACGTGGTCCCAGCCCCTCATGCTTTGGTAATTCCAACCACAACTAGAACTCACTTCATTTCAATTTACAAATATAAAAGCAAGTCAACATGTGGATGGAGAGTATTAGAGCAGGAGAACCTCAAAGAAGGTTAGGCTGAGGTAGCAGAGAGCCAAGTATTGGGGTGCTCTTCCTCCCACCAGCTCTGCGTCAGCAGAAGGCAAACTGTCCCAGCGCTGCTACTGTTCTCACCCTACTCAGGAGGAGCTGCCCTCTCAGGGAAAGCCGATGAACTAACCGCTGAACATGGATCACCAGAAAACACACACAGATGCACTTATCGGTAACGTCACAATCAAGGCCTGGACAGTGTGATTAGTATTAAGTATGAACGGAAATTGCTCTTAGGAAGAATGCCTTATCATTCTGCACCACACTGAGCAAAAACAATAATCTAGAAATGATTGTATTTGTGGTCAGGTCTGACTCCCTGACGATTGCAAAAGTCAGTGCCCCTCCAGTAGACCCTGGGATGCATGGAGGTTTCTGAGGCACTCATGGCAACAGCTCTGACGCTGTCAGCCTCTATCAATCACCTCCTATTAGGTAAAGGTTTTCCAATTTTGCGCTTCTCTCCAAGGGCTTAGTTTGCCTGGATTCAGTTGCAGCATTGGCATTTGAACTTAGTGCTCCTCATCTTCTCTTTCCCCAAATAAATGCCGTGAGCAGAGAAACAGGCTCCCCCTAAAACCGGGCAGACAACAGCGATACGATCTCATATAAAGGACATTCTAACTACAATAATCCATGTGCACTACACACACCAGAGTACAGGCTCAGGGTGGAGTATGTGAGGGCCAAGAATAGGGAATTTTTGAGTTGGCCACTTAGCTCCTGAAATGACTAGCCATGAGCACGGCAGAGTGCCATTTCAGTATCTTGGGTTAAACAGGCAGGTTTTTTTTTTTTAATTTGTTTAGTACAATAGGAAGTTTACTACTTCCTATTATTTCCTTGATGATCTTTTCTTAGACTATTCTAGAAAGGGTGAGATGGTTTTAAATTGAATGAAAAAGGAATAAATATAAAAGAACTCCTTCAGGAGTGGAATCTGTCTTATTTTGCACTTCCAGTGACTGGGTGGATGCTAAACTAATATACTAAAGCCCTAAGGTAGAGGCCATCAGCAATATCAAAATTATACAGATTTTTCTATATCAAATTTAAAACTTTAGTGTCTTGTCTATATTCACTTAAATGCAACTAAGTACCAGAAGCAGAACACAGAGAACACAAGTGGTGGAGAGCAAGCAAGCTGGAGAGAGAGGGCCGAGGGGCTAATCACATAGAGGTGAGAGGCCCCAAAGGCCCACGTGTGTCCAGAGCGGGCCGAGGGGCTACTCACATAGAGGTGAGAGGCCCCAAAGGCCCACGTGTGTCCACTTTACTTGGAACACAAGGTGCCTTTAAAGTGTCATTTTCTTGTCAACACTAAAGTATTGGGAAACTTCACTTAAGGATCCAGATTTCAGGTTTCTCTTTAAAAATAACAGTTGGGCAATGGTGGCACATACCCTTAATCCCAGCAATCAGGAAGCCACGGCAGGTGGATCTCTGAGTTCAGAGACCAGGCCAGCCTGGTCTACAGAGTGAGCTCCAGGACAGCCAGGGCTACACAGAGAAACCCTGTCTTGAAAAAGAAAAACAAGCAAACAAACAAAAACCCATAACAACAATAAGGAACCCAGACAATCCAGCAGCCCCTGGCTTCCCTCCAGCTGGGAAACAGTCTGCTCTGCTCTCTACAACCACTGGCTATAATCTCAGCTGCCTACCTCAGGCAGGATTCTGCTCTCTGGTTCCTGAAGGCAAATGAGACGGATTTTGGAGCCTGAAAAACAGAATGACTGCATGGTGGAGCATACCTGTCATCTAAGGGCTCAGTGGCTAACGTGGGAGGGTTGGGAGTTCTAGGCCATCCTCAGCTACAATAGTAAGTCCTAAGCCAGCCGGATGGCATGAGACCCTACTTAGAAAGATGGGAGAGGAAATGGAGTTGTAGGGAAGAATTCAAGTCCATGGGTCAGGGACATAGACAAGGTACTGTTGGGCATCATGAAAGACTGGCTGGGAGCTAAAGACACGGGCCTGGGCATTCAGGCAATCTTGGGTCTGCAAGGCAGAACTGTTGGGTTCCCACAGTTGCCCACTCTCAGTTGCCCACAGGAAGGAGATGTAATGGCATGAGGAAAAAGAATCAAGAAAGATGAGGAGAGGACTGAGTGAGGGTGGGGAGGGGAGTAAGCAAAAACAAACCCTGGTTACACAAGACCACCTTACACACGCAACGCCTTGTTATGAGACAGCACATTAGTAAGGGACACCGCCCTACGACCTGTGTCGAGAAATAAAGCACAGGGCTGCTTTCCTTACGAGGACTTCTTTCACGAAAGAAGTGGTGCAGAGCTGGGTGTGTGTGGGGAAACCTCCTCAGGGGTCTGTCACCTGTTTCAGGCCTTGGCCACACCCACTGCTCTGATTATAGACTCATTCCCCACACCTAGCCTCAAGCTCCTGGGTAAGCAGGCTTCTCCTTTCCCAGCAGCCAGCCCCTTGATCTGGCCTACAGAGCAAGCCACTTCAGTGTGCTCAGCAGCTTC
The DNA here is from genome assembly GCF_008632895.1 of Mastomys coucha. Taxonomy (NCBI): domain Eukaryota; kingdom Metazoa; phylum Chordata; class Mammalia; order Rodentia; family Muridae; genus Mastomys; species Mastomys coucha. Next base: position 63,324,172 of record NW_022196911.1, on the reverse strand, counting down.
TCCTCCTGCTCATCCTCCAGACCTCTACCCCAGAGCTGTAGCCTCTTGGAAACCCCTGGCCACACATGTGTGCAGTGCTGCGGAGGCCAGGAGAGGACGTCAAACCCCCAGAACTGGAGTTACAGACAGTTGTGACCAACCTGCCATGTGGGTGCTGGGAATCACACCTGACTCCTCTGGAAAGCAGCCGTAGTCTCTTAACTGCTGACTCATCTCCCCATTCCTCTTACTATTTTATACAGTTCAAAAGAGTGAATAGAAGTGGGACAAACATTATAATCACCGTAATGTAATCACTAAAGACGGCATGGATGGATTTCAGGGCTGACGATTTCAGTTGCAAAATTTCAAAATTCCATCAAAAGCAAGCAACCAACCAACCAAACAAGCCAACCTCTTTTTTATTTCAAAGAAGATGCTAACTCCATGATTCTACAATATCCCTGTATAATAATATAGTATAATATATACTAATAATATAGTACAATACATATAATTCGTTCTTCTTAAAGGCTTTTCTGTGCTGGTTCCAAAAAGATATGTTGCCTCCAAGTCTATGTCATCAATCAACTTAAGTCAACAGGTCAACATAGCTGATCCCGAGAACTAACTAGTACTGACCACTGTGGCACCTGAGTTATCGCATCACCAGAATAACCAGGCGTATTACTGTGGCCCGAACACCCCATCCCTTATCCAAGCTGCTTGGGACCAGAAGTGTTTCAGATTTTTGTTATGGTTTTGTATTTTAAAATAATTTGCATAAAATAATTTGCATAATGAGATCTTGTGAGGAAAGGAAGCAAGTCTAAACACAAAATCTACTTGGTCCATCCACACTATGTGCACACAGTCTGAGGTAATTTGGCACAACTGTCTGGGTACTACTACATTTTGACAGCGACTTATCACCTGAGGCCAGGGATGAGATTTTCCACTTGTACCATCATGTCTGCGGTCTAGAAGGTTTGGAGTTTGAGGCACTTCGCAGCCTAAAGTGTAGTAACGGATGCCCCTTTGTCTTTGCTATCTTCTTCTTCTTCTTTATTTTTTTTTTAAACAGAGCACGAATGAGAGATACAGAGGGGCAAGCAACTCTTTTATTCGCCCAGGCTGCAAGTGGGGGCCACCCATGTGGGACAACACTGCTTGTGGCCATGACCCCGCTGCACCTCCAGGGGAGCTGCAGGTAGATGCAGTGGTCACAGGTGGGGACAGTGTCTGTCCAAGGTCAGCAGGGCTGATCTTCAACCGCAGCAACCCAGGAACGCTAACATTACAATGGGTGTGCTTAGACAACATTACGCAATGGACGTGCTGTGCCCAGAAGTGAGGCTCCAGTCACTGAGAACTCCTCGTCTGGCCTTTCACAATTGGCTCTCTCCTCAGACTCAGACAAGGTTCTATTTTGAATTCTAATGAGGATCAGCCACACTGAATATTTAAACTGCAATTACAAAGATCCCACTTTTATGTAAATGTCTCTAATACAAGAAACAGATCTGAAAATGTATCAAGGAGCCAGGGGAACCTATCAGTCTAATTTGCCCTTACATTCTAGTGGTGGGGGGAACAGCATTATTTTCTACTTGAGGTTATCACAGGGGCTGGGGGTGGAGGTGGGGGACTGGGAAAGGAAAAGGAGGAAAAAAACCACAAAGATCTTGGTAAAAAATTTCAAGCGCAGGCTCTGCAGTGAAAGGACCACAAAGAAGTGCTTGGACCCTTTGTTAACAACTGAACAAACAAATTCATCACCAGGCCCTTCTCCTGTGTGGCCCCTTGTGATCCAGTCTGTACTTATAACTGGAATTTCGCTCCCTGCTCAAGCATCTATGACTGATATATCAGGCTGGCATGAGAGATGCGTACACACCAGGGGAAACAAAAAGCCATTCCATGGTTTACAACCTAGTTTTGCCCTCCTTTGAGGAAAAGGATGATTGGCCAGCTGCTCTCCACACCTCACTCTCCGCTTCCTAGTTACACAGCCTGAGAGTGCCACGTGAACTGCAATCAAGTGACACTTGGGTGAGCAGATTAAATTAATTCTCAAGCCCTGCATACCTTGCGGGAGTGCATGTGCTCTCACTCACATGGGAAACCCAGCCTTGCCTTTGAGAGGAGCTGTTTCTGGGGCTTTTGGATCATCTCTTTGCTCCTCGGACGCAGTTGTTACTAAGGCTGAAAATTAATTTCCCCAGCATTCGATACTAGCGGTTATGAAAACAGAATTTGCTTGGGTTTGCTTGTTCCCCTGATTTGGTCTCTGGTTGATTCTCTTTTGCTGGTACCAAACACGAATACTTAATTTGTAGTTTCATTTATTTTTAATTTACAGAAGTTTTATTTGGTACCTTTTCAAATAACTGATGTTACATTTTTATAGTTTTGTGTTCTGTTTAGATCCTTTCAAGTCTTTTAATTATGGTTTTAAATTAATTAAAAACCATAACTGAGAGGCTGGAGAGATGGCTCAGTTCTTAAGAGCACTGGCTGCTCTTGCAGAGGACCAGGTTTTGGTTCCTAGCATCCATATGATGGCTTACGACCATCTACAACTCTAATCCCAGTGGATTTGAGGCCTTCTCCTGGCTTTCACGGGCATCAGGCATATGTATGGTATACAAACACACACACATACATACATACATACATATATACATACATACATACATACCTATATACACACATACAGGCAAAATTCATATGTATAAAATAAAAGTAAGTAAATAGTTTTAAAGTGCAAAATTGAGGACCAGTGAGATGGCTCGGCAGGTACTGGTGCCCTCTCAGGCCTTATGACCTGAGCTCAATTCTCAGGACCTGCAGGGATGGTTGAGGTATAGAACC